>NC_079450.1:7384824-7394824 GCF_903798145.1 Danio aesculapii | reverse complement strand
TCACTTAGCTGTTTAGTAATGATTTGATCAGCTGTAGTTTAAAATTACGCAGGGCTCCTCCTCTAAGGGCTTATTATGCTGTCCTGTCACCATCTTGTGGATAGACAACGTCAAGCATCTTTGGTCTACTCAGTATGGCAGGCTAATGGCCGCAGACACACAGAAAAAGTACATTATGTTGTCCAACAGCAGCAATATGTGTCAAACTGTAGAGTGTCCTCTGCTTGTTGCTGTATGTGGGCGGAGTAATACACAAGGGTGAAAGGTGAGGAGGCTGGTCCAGTGCTGTTACTGGCAAAATATCACACGACTATAAGCCAATCAGATTCAAGAACCAGACAGAACTGATGTATAAAAAATATATACGAGGATGAGAAGAGTATACACAGAGCTGAATGTTAAGCTATTTTGAACTTTGATCATGGCGCATGGCATTCACAAAGTATTTGATGGTGTGCTCTGCGAAATTGCAAAAATAACAACTTTGTTGTCATTTTTTTTGAGTTGCAGAAACATTCTGGTAGCTGAAAGCACCATCGCATTATCCAAAACAATTTATAGCAGAAATCTATTTGTGTTTGCTCAATTTTTTTATTAGAATATGCATAAAGATACATTCAATTCAATTTTCAATTCACCTTTATTTGTATAGCGCTTTTACAATGTAGATTGTGTCAAAGCAGCTTCACATAGAAAATCATATGAAAATTGAAACAGTGTCAGGTCAGTTTTCAGTGTGTAAGTTCAGTTAAGTTTAGCTCAGTTCAGTGTGGTTTAATAATCACTACTGAGAGTCCAAACACTGATGAGCAAATCCATCGATCAGCTCTACCGATCCTAAACCATGCAAGCTAGTGGCGACAGCGGCGAGGAAAAAACAAACAAAAAAAACTTCACCAGTTGGTGAAAGTGAAGACAAAAAAATACATCTATTGGGATCATACCAATACAAAGAAACATTAACAAAAACAAAACAAAAACAACAACAACAATATAGTCAGGTACTGGTGGTTTTTGCTCAATTTCTAAGGTTTTGCATGTTTTTTTTTGCAGCCTGAGGAGAAATGCACAAACATTTTGAATCATTGTTGAGACAGATTTTTTGGGTTATAATGATGCAAGCATGAATAATCCAGGCCTGTATCCATGGGTCCTGATAATGAGTCGCATGTTTGAAAAATGCACCATCACAAATCGTGAATGCAAACTCTTGGGGAAAAAGCTGCCCAGACAAGAGCCAAGTTTTCAGTTTGATGAGTAGAAACCAAATGAACATCTCCAAGCTGTCATTTGAGAAGCAGATGAACACAAATGATTCACATTACAACAAACTCCATCTGTCATTAGGGCTGGGTGATATGACAAAAAATCTCACATCACGATATGTCACCTTATATTCTGATTACAATATTTGTAACTATCGAGTAACCTTTTCTGTATATTCAATCCATTAATAGCTTATATATATTGACCGCACAGAAAGGACAGCTTCTTTTTTATTTTATTTTTTTACATTTGAAACATTTTACACTCATCGGCCACTTTATTAGGTACACCAGTTCACCTGCTCGTTAATGCTAATTTGTAATCAGCCAATCACATGGCAGCAACTCAACACATTTAGGCAGATAGACATGGTCAAGACGATCTGCTGCAGTTGAAACCAAGCATTAGTATGAAGAAGAATGGGGATTTCGAATGTGAAATGGTTGTTGGTGGCAGACGGGTTGGTCTGAGTATTTCAGAAACTGTTGATCTACTGGGATTTTCAAGCACAACCATCTCTAGGATTTACAGAGAATGGTCCGAAAAAGAGAAAATATCCAGTGAGTGGCAGTACTGTGGGCGCAAATGCCTTGTTGATGCCAGAGGTCAGAGGAGAATGGCCAGACTGGTTCCAGCTGATAGAAAGGCAACAGTCACTCAAATAATCACTCATTACAACCGAGATATGCAGAAGAGTATCTCTGAACGCACAACATGTCCAGCCTTGAGGCAGATGGGCTACAGCAGCAGAAGACCACACCGGGTGCCACTCCTGTCAGCTAAGAACAGGAAACTGAGGCTAAAATTCACACGGGCTCACCAAAATTGGACAATAGAAGATTGGAAAAACGTTGCCTGATCTGATGAGTGTCGAGTATTGTTGCTGACCACGTCCATTCCAAAATGACCACAGTGTACTCATCTTCTGATGGCTAATTCCAGCAGGATAATGCACCATGTCATAAAGTGTGAAACATCTCAGGCTGGTTTCTTGAACATGACAATGAGTTCACTGTACTCAAATGGCTTCCACAGTCACCAGAACTCAATCCAATAGAGCACCTTTGGGATGTGGTAGAATGTAAGATTCGCATCAAGGATGTGCAGCAGACAAATCTGCAGGAACTGCGTGATGCTATCATGTCAAAATGGACCAAAATCTCTGAGGAATATTTCCAGTACCTTGTTAAATCAATGCTACAAAGGATTAAGGCAGTTCTGAAGGCAAAAGGAGGTTCAACCCGGTACTAGTACGGTCATATTGCCGAGCCCTCTATGTGATCATGTCAAGCATGAGCCTACTTATTAGACTTTGTGAAACACAACCATTTCTAAATCAGCAGTCTAGATTAAACTTCACAATAAGATCTCGTTTGTTAATATTAGTTAGTGCAACTGACACTGAGGTAACATCTATTTTGCAATTAGTTTTTTTATATTGGCTTGAGCAAGTTTAGCTACTGTTATGAAATTTCCCTAGAGATCTTTACATCACAGTGTCAAAGAAACATGGGGTGGGTACTTTGACTCAACCAATCAGTCGGTAACCACACCCTAGCAATACATTTAGAGTTGCCCAGCAGCAACAAATCCCATAGACTCCTATAGAAGACATCAACTGAAAATCTCTGGATTAAAATGTCCTAGAAACATGAGGGTGGGCTTGTTTGATTTGTGGCAGCAAACAGCCAATTACAATTAACTTTCTAGCCACACCTCAACAACCTAAATCTAGAAAGATAAATATTTTCAAATTCAAATATCATAGAGACACAGAGTTGGTTTATATCATTCATATATAATATGTATTCAGGTTTATTTCAACCAATCAGAACGTCATATAGTTATAGCATGGTTCTCTTTACTCATGCTAGCAAACAGGGCTTCTGATATACTAGCAGTAAATACCTACAGTACAAGAGATTTACCAAAGAAACATGTTACAAATATTAGCAGATTATTAAAACATGATAAAAACATGCAATCTAGCAAAGAACGAGTTAACGGATAAAACATGCTAACTTCAAGCTAACGTGTTTTCATTATTGGTAAAAATATTATATTGGACAAAAACATGCTAAGAGCATGTAGTGTTATCATCATGCTAATACTGTTAGCATCACGCTAACATCATGTTAAAAGAATGCTAATCATGTTAACAACATGCTAATTGTGTTAGCATCGTATTAGCAGCATCCTGAATGTGTTTGCAAGCCATCTAGTACACACCTTAGTAACAGCTTAGAAACCACAAAGAACACCCTAGCAATTTTTAAGAAAACCATAGCAACTGCCCAGCAACTGTCCAGTGTCAATAACATTGTTGTTAAAGTCCACAGAACATGTAGTATTTTTTAACCTTAGTTACAGCTTAGAAACCACCAAGAACACCCTAGCAACCATTAAGAAAATCATAGCAACTGTCAAGTGTCATTGTTGTTAAAATCTCTAGAACATGTAGTAATATTTACCTTAGTAACAGCTTAGAAACCACCAAGAACACCCTAGCAACCATTAAGAAAACCATAGCAACTGCCTAGCAACTGGTCAATATTGTTGTTAAAATCTACAGAACATGTAGTATTGTTTACCTTGGTAACAGCTCAGAAACCACCAAGAACACCCTAGCAAACATTAAGAAAACCATAGCAACTGCCTAGCAACTGTTCAATATTGTTGGTAAAATCTCCGGAACATGTAGTATTGTTTGCCTTACTAACAATCTAGAAACCACCAAAAGCACCCTAGCAACCACCACGAAAACCATAGCAACTGTCCAGTGTCAATATTGTTGTTAACGTCTACAGAATAAGTAGTATTGTCCAACTTAGTAACAGCTTAGAACCCACCAAGAACACCCTAGCAACCAGTAAGAAGAACATAGCAACTGCCTAGCAACTGTTTAATTTTGTTGTTAAAATCTACAAAACATGTAGTATTGTCGACCTTAGTTACAGCTTAAAAACCATCAAGAACACCCTAGCAACCATTACAAAAACCATAGTAACTGTCCAGTGTTAAAATGATAAAGTCTACAAACATGTAGAAATGTTTACCTTAGGAACAGCTGAAACCACTAAAAAACACCCTAGCAACCATTAAAAAAACCATAGCAACTATCCAGTGTCAATATTGTTGTTAAAATCTCCAGGACATGTAGTATTGTTCAGCTTAGTAACAGCTTAGAAACCGCCAATAACACCCTAGCAACCATTAAGAAAACATTGCAACTGCCTAGCAACTGTCCAACACTGTTGTTCAAATCTCCAGAACACATAGTATTGTTTATTGTCCAGTGAATGACACATGAATGAAGTGAGCGGTTTGCATCTATGAGGAAGAGAAGTGCTGTTTGTGCACCAGTTGAACAAGGGTTTGCTGTTGTCCTCCTCCTGGTCCCCCCGCTCTATAAATACCCCTGTATAGTGGTTTGTCTGCCACCAAGGCTGCAATTTCTTCAGCCATTAGTAATGTAATAACAGTGGGCATGACAGCTGCTGCAGCTGTGTGTTCGTGAGGCTCTGACTCTCCCTGTCACTGCCACAACCACAGAGATTAAACATGCAGACATGCTCAAATTTGCCAATTTAAATGCAGATTTGGATTTTTCTATCCTGCATACAATTTTCTAGTCATGCATTTTTCTGAAATGCATTGTCATTCAAATGTTTGGTGTCAGTATCATTTTCTTAAAGGGCCATGAAACCCCCTTTGTCTCAGCAGGGTGTTTTCACACCTCTAGTTTGAAAATAGTCTGGAAGGGGGTGAGTCCAGCTTTGTTTAGGTGGGAGTCGAGTGGCAAAAGAGGGAAGGGTTTGCATGAAAAGGGGAGTTTCAGTTCAAGTATGCGCTGATTTTCACAGCGGCAACACAAACACAGACGCAGGGGAGATAGACAGTGACTGGACATTGGCATATCCCGACTGGACACATGGACATCAGTCATCAAATAATTTGGCTTAATCTGAATAAGACAATAATATGATTAAGGTGTTTACATGTTTTTTGAATGTACATTTCACAATCCCATTTTTCATGTTATACAGATGTGGCTACTGTTTCTTCACGCGATGTACTCCAATTTGTCACGCGCCTTTTCATTTAAAAAAAATAAATAAATAAACATTTTTGTGCTTTACACAATAGCCACCAGGTGGCGCAAGAAACAACCACTTTTCCATTGACTCAGTTGTCATGAGTGTTTAGATGCATGTATTTGTGTGTGAGAGACCGGGCAAAAGAGTGCTCGATTCGGCTCCGTCGATGCCTCGATCGGCTGGGTTTCTTTCCTTATTTTGGAGATAATGAATACAAATGTGTATTCACATATGAATACAACAGAGACTTTACAAATTACGTGTCCACTTTTGAGGGCTTAACAAAGCTATATTGAAATCATTTAAAGAAATACAAATATCTGCTATAATAAAAACATTAAATAAACCACAATAAAACAAACAAAAGTTAAAACGATTTAGGAATATACAGTATAATATAAATGAATTAAAACGTTTCAAGCCATTTTGAACATTAATTTTACAAAGCATGTGATATAATTGAGCACGGCTGGTTCTAATCAGTAATAATCCAATCATATTGATCCAAGCTTACAATAAATAGACCAATTTTACCCTACTGCCTTCTCTTCATTTTGGAAGAATCCCCCCTTCCACCCCATCTCCTCCTTTTCCTCGCTTTTCTAAAGGGAGCTCTCGAGACCCACCTGATCTGGGACCCCCTTTATCCTCTTAAGGCCCAAGCTGTTTTTTACATGCATTTTTTATTTCTCTTTGCTAATTGGGCTGTACTTTTAGAGTAAACTGATGTCCAAATATGGACTCGTGGTCCGAATTTAAATAAAACACAATAAAGTCACCTTTGTGTAATAGAATGAAAAACTCTTTATTCTCCGCCTTGAACACATGCAGCAGTTTTTCTCCTGACTGTTTTTTAAAGCATTAATAACACATACACGCATATTTTTTGAACATGTTTTGACTATTAGTAAAAACATTTTTGGCCCATTTTGGACAGTTAAAATAGTGTTTAGGACATTGCATATGCTGAAAAACAGTCTGTAACAAAATATAAAACATAAGAGCTAAAATGTGCTGTCCATGTATGTGGCCACTAAGCCCTATAGGAGGTTAATGCTTATTGACCAGGCGGGAGTGTGAACTCTTGAAATAATAATGCAAAAACAATACATTTTCACTTTCTTGTGGAATATGTGTGTCCTAATAGTGTTTTCAGCAATATGATGACTGTCAACATCTCAAAAAATTATTTATAGGATTTATTTTAAATATTCAAACATATTCACAAGGGCAGCACGGTGGCGCAGTGGGTAGCACAATCGCCTCACAGCAAGGTTGCTGGTTCGAACCCCAGCAGGGTCAGTTGGCATTTCTGTGCGGAGTTTGCATGTTCACCTGGTGTTGGTGTGGGTTTCCTCCAGGTGCTCCGGTTTCCCCCTCAAGTTCAAAAACATGTGGTATAGGCGAATTGGTAGAGCTAAATAGTCCGTAGTGTATATGTGTGAATGAGTGTGTATGGGTGTTTCCCATTGATGGGTTGCAGCTGGAAGGGCATCCGCTGCATAAAACATATGCTGTAATAGTTTTCATTTAGTGGTTCATTCCACTGTGGCAACCCCTAATTAATAAAGAAACTAAGCCGAAATGAAAATGAATGAATGAATGAATGAAATTACCATATATTTTTGTTTGTTTGTTTGTTTTTGCTAATAAAGGTTTAATGATCTAATAATGGGTTGCTTTGTGACATCACAAACCCTGGAAAACAACACCTGTAGTCCAAAAGAGTCACTTGTACAGTAGTTAAAATATGGATTTTTACCAAATTAAATATCACTATTTGGAATTAACATTAATATTTGCAACTTTATAGATATTCTTTATGCCCAAACATACACACGACACACTGACTAAAATTCAAAGAGTAAAAAAAAGCATAATAGGGGCCTTTTATTTAGATTATTATTATTATTATTATTATTATTATTATTATTATTATTATTATATATTTGTTTACATTGTCTGTAGTAAATGAGTGAGTGCTTTTCACCTGTACAAGCACAAATCAGAGATCACTGACATATCGACACGGATCTCACATTAGAAAAGTGTAAATAAGTAGTGTTGGCACTTATGCACTTTAATGCATGTCTGCATCTGTCAGGTCTGGGCAACCATTGCCACATGGCGAAACCATCAGAAAGAGCTGAACTTCCTGGAGTGACGCCACAACCGTGACTGATCTCTGTGAGGGCCTTCTGAGCGCTGGCACTGAACTAAAGCAGATGTTGGCATGGCCTGACAAGTGACCCTGCCATGCTTTTAGTCACTATAGGGATGTACAATTCAATTAAACTGACCTGCAGTACACAATGACCTTTGACATCGCCTGTGTGACTGCTTTCATTAAAGTCTGCAGGTTTTAGCCAGTCCTCAGTTGTGAAATGATGTGTTCTGCTGATTCACTGTCAGAGAATTGATACCACAGCAGGTTGCGAAAATCAACTTTTCATAACTTGTTTTCTAGATGGTGCTTCCTATGTTTTCAGATTATGGTCATTTAGATGTTTATTATATATTTGACAATACACACACACACACACACACACACACACACACAATATATATAAACACAGGGTTTCTGCAGGTTTCTTCAAATCAAATTTAAGACTTTATGACCGTTTTAGAACTATTATGAATAAAATTTTAGACTTCTAAAGAGCTAAACATTAGGGATTTTTTCTAATGGGCCGGTTACTTCTGTAAATAGTTTTTGTATTAATGGAAGTGTTGCTTTAGTTTTCTTTTCCTCAAGAGGGAATTTAATTTGGAGAATTTGCTGTAAAAATGTCTAAAAGCTGTTGCAAATTGTATTTCTTTGCAATAAAAAAACTGAAATATACATAAAAAAGATGTTTTGAGATGGATTATAGGTGACAGATTGGGTAGCTTTACTTGGAAATAGGAAAATTAAGACCTTTTAAATATGATTTAAGACCTACAACACAATATTTCAGCGATTTTAAGATTTTTTTAAGGCCTAAATTAGTTTTTTTAATTTTAAGACTTTTAAAGACCCGCTGACACCCTAAAACAAAATTCTCTGTTTCACCAGATTATTAAGTATAGTTCTTTTATAAAAGGTTTGATAACATACAAATAAAACAAGTCTCTAAAAAACATTTAGAGAAAAAAACTATTAATTCAGAAAGTAAAAATTCAATTCAATTCACCTTTATTTGTATAGCACTTTTACAATGTAGATTGTGTCAAAGCAGCTTCACATAGAAGATCATAGTGAAGTGAAACAGTGTTTTCAGAGTTTAAGTTCAGTTCAGTTTAGTTCAGTTCAGTGGGGTTTAATAATCACCACTGAGAGTCCAAACACTTAAGAGCAAATCCATCAATGCGCAGCTCTACAGATCCTGAACCATGCAAAAATAAGAATCCAATCAGAGTAAGAAAATAAGGTATGGTCAATAATGGTCAAATTAAGTAGTAGTTTCAATGCTTGTGATTGTAAAACAGGTTTTTCCCACCAAATCAGCTGTTCTACAGTTTAAACATTGGTATTTTACTGCCTAAAATTAGGGAAAATTTTACCTTCTCTGTTATATTAAGAAAAAGCTTTAAAAGTACCAAATTTAATAAAATAATAATAATAATAATAATAATAATAATTATTATTATTATTATTATACAGTAGACGTCAGATTTATTAAACCCCCTTTTAATTTTTTTCTTTTTTAAATATTTCCCAAATGATGTTTAACAGACCAAGGAAATTTTCACAGTATGTCTGATCATATTTTTTCTTCTGGAGAAAGTCTTGTTTTATTTCGGCTAGAATAAAAGAAGTTTCTAATTTTTTAAAAACAATTTTGAGGTCAATATTATTAGCCCCTTTAAGCAAGATTTATTTTAATAGTCTACAGAACAAACCATCGTTATACAGTAACTTGCCTAATTACCCTAACCTGCCTAATTACCCCAATTAACCTAGTTAAGCCTTTAAATGTCACTTTAAGCTGTATAGAAGTGTCTTGAAAAATATCTAGTCAAATATTATTTACTGTCATCATGACAAAGATAAAATAAATCAGTTATTAGAAATGAGTTATTAAAACTATTAAATCTTCTCTTCGTTAAACAGAAATCGCGGAAAAAAATAAACAGGGGGGCTAATAATTCAGGGGGTTTAATAATTCTGACTTCAACTGTATATATTAGATGTGTGAACCTACACTGGTCTCACGGTTCGGTGACGATTATCATGCCATCGATTCGGTTCAATTCGCTATCTCGGTGCATCACAGTTCCATACACAGTTTTATATTCTACTTTACAGCACAAGAGTTCTTGTATTAAAAAGTATAATTTATAAACACATTTTCTGTGTATTTCTAATACAACTATCCTTTAATACAAGCAGTCAGATATATGGACTGCACCTTTAATTTGACCTGCTCAAAGAAACACTCTCTTTCAATGTTTCAAACAAAACTCCAGTACACGCACAGAACAACAAGAGCATTTATAGCAAAGAAACAAACGTAAATATTATCCTGCTTGCTTTTTGAGCGTTGTCGAGCAAGTTCTTAAACGCCTGTGATTGGTCACACGCTCAACAGAAAAGGGTGCGATTGGCTCCAATGCTCTGGTGCTGTTCACCGATGAGTGACACTAATAAACGATGA
>NC_079450.1:7299824-7379824 GCF_903798145.1 Danio aesculapii | reverse complement strand
TTGGTGAATGTCTTTCAGTGGCCCAGCCAGAGCCCAGATCCTAATCCTATTGAACATCTCTGGAGAGATCTGAAAATGGCTGTACATCGTCGCTTCCCATCCAACCTGATAGAGCTTGAGAGATACTGCAAAGAGGAATGGGCAAAAATTCCCCAAAGAAGGTGTGCCAAGCTTGTGGGACAATATTCAAAAAGACTTGAGGCTGTAGTTGCTGCCAAAGGGGCATCAACAAAGTATTGAGCAAACACTGTGAATACTTCTGTACATGTGATTTGTCAGCTTTTTTATTTTTAATAATTTGCAACAATTTCAAAAACTCTTTTTTCACATTGTCATTATGGGGTATTGTGGGTAGAATGTTGAGGAAATAAATGAATTTAAACCCATTTCAGAATAAGGCTGTCACATAAACAAATGTGGAAAAAGTGAAGTGCTATGAATACTTTCCAGATGCCCTGTATCTTTGGAAAGAAGACACTTTGGGCTTTACTATCCATCACCTAGAGTTTATAATGCTCAAAATGAAAAAAGGTATAGATGCACTAAAATTTTATTCAATAAAATAAATGTAAATTAAAGCAAGGCAAATTATGTACACTGTAAAAAATGCAGGGCTCAACACAATTCATTCATGTTGTCCCAACACAAATCGATTAAGTTAACACTTTTGACAAATTTGAGTCGATTGAACATAAAAAAATTAAGTTGTCCCAATGAAATCTCAAAATTGTGTTGTTTCAGCTCATTTTAATTAAGTTTAAACAATACATATTGTATACATATTTTTGAGTGCATGTGGAGGGCCAGTGTCCTGCAGATTTTAGCTCCAACTTCCCTCAACACACCTGCATGGATGTTTTTAGAAAGCCTAGTAAGAGATTGATTAGCTAGCCCAGATCTGATTGGAGTTGGAATTAACTTTGCAGGACACCGGCCCTCCAGGACCTGAGTTTGAACACCCTTAGCTTAAGTTATTTAGTAACTTATAAAGTTATGGTAACTAATAACCTGAACTTTTCTGATTTTAATTGTAATGCATTAATGTGCAGCTATTGTAAAGCTGCTTTGAAACAATAATTATTGTGAAAAGAGCTACACAAATAAACTTGAATTGAATTTCATTAACTGATTGCTTATTTACTGTTTCATTGCATCCTCCGTGCATGTGCAATGCATTTGCAGTCTTCTTTCTGATGTCTGAATAGACACTAGTATCTGCAGGCTGCATTTAAGCAGTCGTCATCACAATATTACAGTAAAACCACACACACACACACACGCTCATTATGTTTCTCCATTGTTCACAGATGATCCAGACCAGCCAGGCGCTGCTAGACAACTCAGACGGCGTCTACGACAGAATACTGCAAGTGCAGAAAGCAGGTACGAATGCAAAACCCAGAAAACACAGTGTTCCACAAGGGAGGCGTGTGTTTCTTGGAACTCAGCCGATCGACGCATCCCTTCGATTGCGGCTTCCTCTGAAATCGAGCACACAACACACACTGAAGAAAAAAAAAGCTCAAAGAGAAAAAAGCTCATTATGTTACACAAAGCTCATTGTGCACGCTTTTCATCACCTGTGTGATGTCCTGCTTTGCAAACACTCTTCAAGTAGGTTTTTATTCCTCTCAATAGTGTCGTTGGTTGTCTAATTATCGGCCACTAAAAGGGTAAACATCTAAGGCCTGGAATCAATGCTGACGCCTCCGGTCGCACCGCACAATCGCCAAAAGATCAGCCTTGATTGCATTCGCTCGCAAAATGAAAGAGAAGAGGCGAGTGTGGAAGAAAAGACAGGCGGCGTGTGTTTTATCAAGCGCTCGTGTGATTTTAAAGTGCATCTGCGGCCTTTGGAAATTGCATTGATGTGCAGGCTGGCTTTAGCTTCACTTCTGATCTCAAATCAAATCAGGCCAAACATCAGAATTGAATCTTGGACTAATGAATATCGTCAGGCAGATGTGGAAGTTTTGCTTTTGTGATGTGGCAAAGTCATCGGGGGGTGCTCATATGACCTCTAATGCAAATTGTAGGAGTGTTTGTAAATTATGCAAACAGACATTCATAGAAATACTTTAATTTACTTTTGTTTGTTGTTATGGTTCATATAAAAGGGATTTAAATATATATTTAAGAGCTAATCTATTTTATCAGATTTTTTATTTATTTATATATATATTTTTATTTATTTTTTTTTTTATTTTAATATAAAGTCATGCAAATTTTTTTTTTTTACATTTAGTCTTATCATATTTTTAAATATTTATTTTTATTTATTTATTTTTAGGTTGTTTATTTATTTTGTTTGCATAATTATTTATTTATTTATTTATGGCTCATATAAAAGCCATGCAAATATATTTTAATATTTAGTATGCATTTGATGACATTTTTAACATTTATTTACTTTTTAGTTTGTTTATTTATTTTTGTTTGCATAATTATTCATTCATTCATTCACTCACTCATTTATGATTCACATAAAAGCCATGCAAATACAGTGCTCAGCATATTGAAGTACACCCAGGGGCGTCGCTAGACCCAATTTACTGCCCCAGTAAAAATCTCCAGTGCCCCAGTAAATGCATTGAGATATGATTTACTTCATATGCAAGTGTATTATTAAGAGCGTAATTACAAAATAAAGACGTATTCTCTAATTCAACCAACCAACGCTGGTGAAAGCAATGTGTTTAATCAAAAAGCAAACTGACGCATCTCCGCGTGTGCACAGAGAACCCGCGCGCTTCTCGCACATGGCTCTTCTGCTGGTGCAAGTCCTGGTAGTTAACATGCCTGCCCGCCAAAAAAGCAGGCTACTTGCTTGTCACGCCCTGCAAAGGCGTAACAGCCTTTTTTGTTTTGCAAGTGGACAAAACTAAAGTTTAAACAATATGACGGGGTCTTCCTAAGCACGCCTCCTGATAGATTTTTTTTTGTATGAAGCAAAAAGGAGGGTTGAGGAGTCATGGAGGTAAAGACTTTATAAACCTAATTCTCTTCCATGTGTCAAGTCTAAGACAACAGATAATTCTATAAACCATCTTTTTTTGTATTTTATTGAATTGTTTATAGAATTTCATTCAAATGAAATTAATATTTATGCAAAAGATTTCTTAAATGATCTTAGCATATCACTCCAGTTGTGTCTAAACATTGTTTTCCAGTTACATTTAAGATTATTTAGAATAATAATTGTATAATAACAATAAAACTTTTATTTATAATATATATATATATATATATATATATATATATATATATATATATATATATATATATATACTTTTTTTTGGGGGGGGGGTGCCCCAGTAGAGCTTTATGTCTAGCAACGCCCCTGAGTACACCCTCACTCACAAATCTATCTTTTTAATTCATATTTTTAATATGAACTATACAATATTATATTTGTGCATATACATTAGATTAGTCAGTACTGTACTGAAGCCAATGGAGCTTATCTAATAAATAACTTACGGTAACTGTCCAAAAACTAGTACAGCCAGTTTATATATGTTATAGAAAAATATTAAATACAAATTTAAAAAAGAGAAAAAAAAATCAAAAGCAGCAAAAAAAAAAAAAGAAAGAAAAAATTTAGTAATTTTGTAGGTTGTCGTTTTTTTTTTTTTTGCAATATTTAGCTTGAATTTAAATGTGTTATCTTTCAATTTCTAAATAAGTTTGGTGACTAAAATATTATTTTAATAAATATATCTGTTTAATAAATCTGTTTTGTTTAAATGCACCAAAATACATTGCCGATATTCACTGAGAAATGGATAAAAGTATTTATTTTCAAAATGGGCTGTACTCAGTTATGCTGAGGACTGTATATTTTTACATTAGTATGCATTTAATCAGATTCTTATTTTTTCCTTTTTTTGTTTATTTATTGTGCTTATTTATTTATTTATTATTTATGGTTCATATAAAGTCATGCAAATATGTTTTTACATTTAGTATGCATTTGAATCGATTATTAAATATTTATTTACTATTTTAGTTTATTATTTTGTTTGCGTAATTATTCATTCATTCATTTATTAATTTATGGTTCATATAAAAGCCATGCAAATATATATTTTACATTAGTATGCATTTAATCAGATTTGTTTAATTTTATTTTTCCTTTTTTGTTTATTTATTTTGTTTGTGTAATTATTCATTCATTCATTCATTCATGATTCATATAAAAGCCAAACAAATATATTTTACATTTAGCATCCATTTTATCAGATTTTTAAATATTTATTTTTAGTTTGTTTACTTATTTTGTTTGCATAATTATTTATTTCTTTATGGGTCATATAAAAGCCATGCAAATTTATATTTAAACATTTAGTATGCATTTAAATCATATTTTTAAATGTTTATTTATGTTTAGGTTGTTTATTTATTTTGTTTGCATATAATATTTATTTATTTATTTATTATGGTTTATGTAAAAGCCATGCAAATATATATTTATATATTTACATTTAGTATGCATTTAAGTAGATTTTTAAATATATTTTTTAATTCTTTAGTTTGTTTATTTATTTTGTTTGTGTAATTATTTGGTCATTTATTTATTAGTTTATTTATAGTTAATATAAAATCCATACAAATAAACTCATATTTACTATATCATTTGATCGGGTTTTAAAATATTTATTTGTTTTTAGTTTGTTCATTAATTTTCTTGCACAATTATTTATGTCTTTATTTATGGTTCATACCAAAGCCATGCAGATTTATATTTGAACATTTAGTATGTATTTAATCTTATTTTTTAAATGTTTATTTATTTTTTAGGTTGTTTATTTATTTTGTTTGCATAATTATTTATTCATTTATTCATTTATGGTTCACATAAAAGCCTTACAAATATATTTTTACATCTAGTATGCATTTTTTTCAGATTTAAATAATTATTATTTTTAGTTTGTTTTTATTAGTTTGCATATTATTTATGATTCATATAAAAGCCATGCAAATATATTGTTACATTTAGTATGAATATAATTTGATTTTTAAATATTTGTTTTTTAGTTTAATTATTGTTTTTGCATAATTAATTATTCATCAATTAATTTATGGTTCATATAAAAGCCATGCAAATAGATAATTAGCATTTAATTAGCATTTGATCAGATTTTTAATATTTATTTATTTTACAGTTTGTTTTATTTAGTTTGCGTAATTATTTATTCATATCTTTTATTAATTAATTAATTAATTAATTTATGGTTCGTATAAAAGCCATACAAATATATTTTTGCATTTGGTATCCATTTGATCAGATTTTTATTTATTTATTTATTTTATAGTTTGTTTATTTACTTTATGGTTTATTTATTCTGTTTGCATAATTATTTATTCATTATTTTATTCATTCATTAATTAATATGGTTTATATTATATATTTTTATTATTTTGTTGCATATTTATTTATTTTATATGACAAGTATAAATATTCTTATACATATTTATTTACATTTAACTATTTTAATTTACATTTAGTAGACACTTTTGTCCAAAACCACTTACAATTGAGGAAGTATTCAGCAATTCAACAAGAAAAGGCAATACACACAAGAAGTGTTAATTATACAATGCAACACTTGTGCTAGAGTAGGAGGTTTTTTTTCCCTTAGAGAGAGAGAGAGAGAGAGAGAAAGAGAAAGAGAGGGAGAGAGAGAGAGGGAGAGAGAGGGGAGGAGAGAGAGAGAGAGAGAGAGAGAGAGAGAGAGAGAGAGAGAGAGAGAGAGAGAGCAAGTTGCTTCTGATAGGTGGCTTTCCTTATAGTTTTCAACCAGTAAACCAATGCAGACAGATAAAAAGAGGTGTTACATGGACTCTCTTTGGCTCATTGAAGACCAGGTGAGCTGCATCGTTCTGGATCATCTGTAGAGGCTGTGCAGCATGGGAGACCAGCTAGAAGAGCATTGCAGTAGTCTAGCCTTGAAATGACAAGAGCTTGGACTAAAAGTTGTGCAGCATGATGTGGCAACTGATCATCAAGGATCGCTCCAAGATTCCTTACCGAACTACATGGGGTAATGGTGGATGATCCCAACTGGATTGAGACGCCATGTTATACTTTATGTGTGATGTTGCAGGAGGAAAAGAATTTCAGTTTTTGCCAGGTTAAGCAGTAGATGATGTCTTTCATCCAAGCAGAGATAACTAATATCTGAATTTATTCTAGAAAAACAGGGGTGGGGCAAACTCGGTCCTGGAGGGCCGGTGTCCTGCACAGTTTAGCTCCAACTCTAATCAAACACACCTGCTTATAGATTTCTAGTGATCTTGCAGATACTGATTAGCTTGTTCAGGTGTGTGTTTGATTAGAGTTGGAGCTAAACTGTGCAGGACACCGGCCCTCCAGGACCGAGTTTGCCCACCCCTGCTATAAAACGTGGGACAATTATGTGATTCTTTTTTAGATGACAGACATAAAAGTTATGAAATTACACAATTGAATTGTATTATTTTATTATTTATTTGGGCTATATATTTTATTTTAATAGTATTTTAATCGTATTTGCATACGTTTGGGTGCCTTTAGCTTCACTTTTGATCTCACAAATCAGACAGAAGAATCATAAAAAATGTCAATTATACCCGAGGCAAATATATACGCTTTGAGGAGATGTGAAGCACAGCCACATCTAATATTTTCCCCGTTGCCTTTTATCTGTTTATGTTCTGATGTGTTCATAAAACCTTATGAAGCGGCATGGAAACATTGATCATCAGTTTTGCTTTGGTTTTGTTGCTGGGCGACAGTGATTGGCAGAGGCGATCGATGCGGGAGGCTGGCAGTGTTTCATTGATCGCAGCTGATGGAATCTTGGCACAGGAAGCTGTTAGACTTCATTATATGGTCTCTCGATGAACAATTATCACAGCCGCGCCCAAACACACACGCACACACACACACGCTGCCATCCTGCTTTGTTAAACCAGCACTGAATCAATATTGTTTCAATACCACATGTATCATTTCCTGTCCTGTTTGCATTCAGTAATGGGCTAATAAAACTTGATGTGCGGCAGATATTAATGCTTTTTAAAGGGCCTATATGTAGAATTCAGAAAGCCTTGTTTTTGGCGTCACCTGTGGTTATTAGGTGAACTGCAGTTAACAAAAAAAAAACTAAAGTACCTACAGTAAAAGCACTAAGTACCATGTTTCTCTAAATGTTTCTCAAAAACTCTCACCGTCTGCATAATTAATAACATACGCAGTATTATTACGTATAATACAGTCAGGCATTTGAACACACAAGTCATCCCCACTGACCAGGGGCGTAGCAACCGGGGGGGACGGGGGGATATGTCCCCCTCACTTTTAGAGACAGACCATTTAGAAACAGGTGATTAATAATTATATGAACGTATGATCTCATACAGCCGTCCCCCCCACTTTTAAAATGTCCACTGCGCCCCTGCCACTGACAGAATTTTGTTTATCTTTGGCATATTTTGCTATCCATCTATAGTTAAGGCCACGCCCACTCTTTCATGGTTGGCCAGAAACAGCGGCTAATTTGCATTTAAAGGTACACACACAAAAATAGAGTTTTTGATCAAATTTGACTTACTATAAATAGGGCTGTGCAATTAATCGAAAATTCGCTTTCGATTTTGGCTTTTTTTGACGATTATGAAATAACATTAATCAATATAAAACGATTTTTGCATCATATACCGCTCTTTTTCCAGTTGTACAGATTTGTTGCTCTGCAAAGCTCAGTTTCATGTGAACATTACTAAAAGCATGTACTGTAATGTAACTTTTGCAGCACTGGATGCGCATCATTCACTGAATCACTCGTGTTTTTAAAGCACGAATGAGATCGCATGCGTTGTGTGCATCTGCTCAGCCTCAAAGACGAGCAGAGCACACGCATGAGTGCTTTAATGGTCAAATAGGTGTCAAAATGCGGTGTTTAGTGATTATTCATATTAACCCTCATTTGTGTAATAAACAAACGAGTTGAGAATCAAAAGAGGTGAAAGAGAAACCATAAATCAGAACCGTACTGCTCTTAAAGTGACAGCGCGCTATATTCCTGCTGCCGACTGTTTTTATCATTAATCAAACAACAAAAGGAGAAAATCCCTCACTGCTCTTGACTGAAGGACTTTTGTAGCTATAATTAAAGTGTTTTACTTACAGTGAAGATGCTTAAAGCACACTTTGTTTCATATTTTTAGTCTATTGTATTTATTTCCCTTTCCTTATTTACTGGGAGGAAAATAACTGAATATATACAACTGAAGTCAGAATTATTAGACCTCTTGACTTATTAGCGACCTATTAACCCCCAATTTCTGTGGAAAGAAGATTTTTTTTCAACCCATTTCTAATCATAAAAGATTTAATAACTTATTTCTAATCACTGATTTCTTTTATCTTTGCTTTGATAATATTTTACCAGAATTTCTTTCAAAATACAGGCATTCAGATTAAAGTGCGATTCAAAGGGCTTAAATTAGGGTAATTAGGCAAGTCATTGTATAACAGTAGTTTTTTTCTGCAGACAATCAAAAAATATTTTGCTTAAGGGGGCTAATAATATTGACCTTAAAATAGATTTTAAAATATTCAAAACTGCTTTTATCCTAGCCAAAATAAAACAAATAAGACTTTCTCCACAAGAAAAAATATTATAGGAAAATACTGTGAAAAATTCCTTGCTCTGTTAAACATTATTGGGAAATATTTATTTAAAAAAATAATAAAAAATTCACAGGAGGGCTTATAATTTTGACTTCAACTGTAATCGTTTTGAATAATCTTGATTACAATTATGACCAAAATAATCGTGATTATGATTTTTCCCATAATCGAGCAGCCCTAACTATAATAGATGATCTGAGGTGTATTTTGAGCTCAAATGTTCTGGAGACACTGCAGGCTTACTGTATACTACATCAAGACAAAAGTGGCATCACTTTGTATGACATGACAACACTGGAACTACCAGAATTCTATAACTACTAGAATGGCCATAGTGATCATATATGGTGTCATATTGTCCATAGGGAGGCAAAGATTAATTGATTTATTTAAAAAAAGATTAATTCGCCACGGTTAATTAATTGTAAAGGCTTCTCAACACTGTGTTTCTGCATTGAACAAAACTGCTGCAACTAAACAAATATGCACGCACACTGGATTAACTATGGCTGAGGCTATTAACTAAGGGCCGTTCATATATTGCGTCTTTTGCACGCTCAAGTTCATTACTTCCAATAGACTTGCATCCACATATTGGGGGCGATGTGCTTGTAAAACCCCTCACTGCACACTTTATACTCTTTTCTCAGACAGGCATTAACTTTCCACACTTTTCTCTCATTTAAACACCCTCAAAGTTCAAACCTTCATAGAAAAATAAGTCCAGCATTACAGAATGAAACCAAAAATCAAACCCTGTTGTCAGGAGCAAACATTCATCATTGTCAGCAAAAGGTTCATAAAGCTTTTTAGCTTTTGTTTAGGTAATGTTACCATCCAGCATAATGTTCTTTATCCTGCAGTCACTGATCCAAAGAAGCAAAGGCAGACTCCATCTTTAAGGGGGTCGCACACCAGATGCACCGCGCACATAACAGTTGGAAGTAACACACACCGCATGTTATTTAAAATGAAATTATTATTATTATTGGCGCTCTGTGGCATGGCAGAAATATGAACAGTGTCCTGACTCTTCGCTGGCACCACAGACAGCCGCCGACTTGCGGCACCGGTGTGCGTTACCTGATAAAAACCTATGTTATCATCCTCAAATGCATGGCGCTGCGTGGAGCGTCTTGGCGCGACGCATTCATTGTGCGACCTCCTTTATGATGGTCTTGCTGCAGACAGTTACAACCCTTTTTGCATCCTTGTTGGAACTCACACTGCTAGCAATGGAACATTCATGTTAAATTGGCAAGCTGAACGCATTCTGTACTGTTCAGGAGACACGGAGGAGATTGATTGACAATGGTCTACAGCCAATCAGGATGCAAAACACAATGCACTATGAAAAAAAAAACGTAAGGCCATGAAAGATGAATCGCGTTATAGTGAGGGACTACTCTACTTACATTTACATGAGTAAATACTTGCAATAGATTTACATTAGACAAACACAATTCTTTTTATTCTTATTTATTCATTGTTCTGTCATTTATTTTCAGTGTAAAATTATTACTTATGTTTAAATGTCAAAAAGGTTTTTTCACTTATTTTTAAGTCCAAAGAGAAATGGACTATTGTTTGTTTTTAATATTATTATTTTGGTACTGTATTATTTAGTTACTGAGCAGCAATAAATAACACTAAAATATATTATAAATATATACGATTTTCTTAACTAGTAGTGTTTTGAAACGAATGCATAACAATCGTGAAACCATGATTATTCCTCAGACTATAATTGTACAAAAATCTATAACCACTGAATTCCAAATTGTCACATTACATTTACATTCAAATGTACTGAGATAATAGTATTGAACTTTGAATGACATATTTCATGAAGTCCTTACTCTTAAAATACAATCTTTAAATAAAATCTTTTTGTTAATGAAGCCTATAGATATGTACAAGTTTCTAGATCGCCTGTGAAGGTTTCACTTTAGCACCTCACTTTCACTTCACTAGCAAAAGAGCAAGGTTTTCTTACCGCACTGAATATGTTTTGAAAGACATGTCTGAAGTAAACTTGTTTTTACTATCAGAGTTATGTTTATGTTAGCAGGAAGTTGCTAGGTAACAGATGCACGCATATTCAAAGGCACAGGGGAAAGTAGCAGACACTGAAATGCATGCAGTAGGACTGCACAGTACTGGAAAAATTTGACATTGCAATATTTTTTTTTTCTCTGCAATATATACAATATAATATATTGTGATATAATTTCACCAGATGACTTAAATAACTTTTTTGCAAAGATTTCAGATTGATTGGGATGATTTTATAGGGGAGTGAAAAATAAATATATTTTTATTAGTGTTGGGCCCCCTCCCCCTCCTATTTTCTATAAAAATATATACATATATATATATATATATATATCCCAAATGATGTTTAACAGAGCAAGGAAATTTTCACAGTATGTCTGATAATAGTTTTTCTTATGGAGAAAGTCTTATTTGTTTTATTTCGGCTAGAATAAAAGCAGTTTTAATTTTTTTCACTTTAAGCTGTATAGAAGAGTGTTGAAAAATATCTATTTAAACATTATTTACTGTCATCATGGCAAAGATAAAATAAATCAGTTATCAAAACTATTATGTTTAGAAATGTGCTGAAAAAATCTGCTCTACTTTAAAAAGAAATTGGGGAAAAAATAAATGGGGGCTAATAATTCTGACTTCAACTGTGTATATATATATATATATGTATGTTTACATAATAAAAGTTAACCACCAAAGGAATAATCGTCATTATAAATCGTGATTAAAATTTTGAGCAAAATAATCGTGATTATCATTTTTTCTGTTATCTTGCAGCTCTAACCTCAGTAGTTCTAGTGTTAAAGCAAGTTGCACTATTACTGTTGCTCATACAAGCAATTGGTTCCTGGAATCATACTTCAAAGGAAGGTTTGCTATTACTTTTCCAAGTGATTAGACACACTGCAACAAACCCTAGCAACTGCTGACTCTGAGGTACAGTTTTATGGTGAACTATCTCTATATTTTCTGCTTGCTGCTTGCCTTTGCAAAACTCACCGTGAGACTAGAGTGTGGGTGGTTGCTGAGACATTGCTATACAGTTTCTAAGGTTCCTCAGAGATTGTCTGCATGTAGGCAACATTATAGCAACCCATTACACTTATATGATCGCTAAAAACCATCCAGAACACTCAATTAACTGCTAAGAACATGCAGAGAATCATGCAAACGTCCATTAAAAATAGCAACCACTAACATTCCTTAGCAACATGCAAACATCCACTCAGAACATCTTAGCAACAAATAAGAGTCCCCTAGTAACATGCAAACATGCACTCATAATTCTTTAGCAACCACATAGTACTTCCTAGCAAGATGCAAACATCTACTCAGAACACCCTAACAACCACCAAGAAATTCATAGCAACATGCAAGCATTCACTCAGAACACCTTTACAACCATCAATAGTTCCCTAGCAACATGTAAGCATTCACTCAGAACACCATAACAACCATCAATAGTTCCCTAGCAACATGTGAACATTCACTCAAAACATCCTTACAGCAGCCAATAGTTCCTTAGCAACATGCAAGCATTCACTCAGAACACCTTAACAACCATCAATAGTTCCCTAGCAACATGTAAGCATTCACTCAGAACACCTTAACAACCACCAAGAGATTCCTAGCAACATGCAAGCATTCACACAGAACATCCTAACAACAACTAAGAGATCCCTAGCAACATGTGAACATTCACTCAAAACATCCTTACAACTGCCAATAGTTCCCTAGCAACATGCACAAATTCACTCAGAACACCTTTACAACCATCAATAGTTCCCTAGCAACATGCAAGCATTCACTCAGAACACCTTAACAACCATCAATAGTTCCTTAGCAACATGCAAGCATTCACTCAGAACACCTCTACAACCACCAATAGTTCCCTAGCAACATGTAAGCATTCACTCAGAACACCTTTACAATCATCAATAGTTCCCTAGCAACATGCAAGCATTTACTCAGAACACCTTAACAACCATCAGTAGTTCCGTAGCAACATGCAAGCATTCACTCAGAACATCCTAACAACCCCTAAGAGATCCCTAGAAACATGTGAACATTCACTCAAAACATCCTTACAACAGCCAATAGTTCCCTAGAAAAATGCAAGCATTCACTCAGAATACCTTAACCACCAATAGTCTCCTAGCAACATGCAAGCATTCACTAAGAACACCTTAACAACCACCAATAATTCCCTAACATGTAAACGTTCACTCAAACATCCTAACAACCACCAAGAGTTCCCTAGCAGCATGCAAAACAAACTCAAAACACCTTAGCAACTGCAAGGCGCTTCCTAGCAACATGCAATCATCCACTCAGATTATATTTTCTACCACCTATAGTTGCCTAGCAACATGCTAACATCCCATCTGAACACCCTAGCAACTGCCTGGTTTTTCCAATCAACAAGAACACATCCACTCAGAATGTCTTAGCAACCAGTTAGAGTTCCCTAGTAACTTGTAAGCATTCTAACATGTAACTTGTAAGAACATGCTAACAACTTTAACAACAAGCTCTGTAGCATCATGCAAAAACACACCTTGAACACCTTAGCAACCACACAGTACTCCTTAGTAACATGCAAACATCCCATCTGAAAAACTTGGCAACTCCCTAGTGCTTCCTAGCAACAAGAAAGTATTCACTCAGATTACCCTAACAACCACTTTGTAGCATTGTGCAACCGCACAGTACTCCTTAGCAACATGCAAACATCCATTCAACTGCCTAAAATTCCCTAGCAAGCTGCAGATGCAGTGCTGTGACATCCACATTCATCTAGCAAACCCTAGCAACCAGCTAAAACATCCTAGCAACGGTGTGGCAATTCCCTGGCAACTGCTCCCAGCACTGCCGCCGCCTTCAGCAGATGAGCAGATGTAGTTGATCATAAAGCCATCACTCTGCCTCCTCCAGCTTTGATGGCTCCTGCTTAACACTAGAGTTTCTCAGCGCCGTTAATGCAGTTTAATATCCTGCATTAGAAGTGTGATGAAACCACAAAGCTGTTATTGATTTCCCAGTCTGTGGCCGCATCAAATATTCATGGTCTTTTGTCCCAGCACAGGCGCACAGAGAACGTCTTTGTCTAATCTGCAGTAAACACTGTAAAATCAATCTCTGCGCTTTAATAAGAAGCCCGTCTCTGACTGGCACACTTCAGTCCAGCTTTAACACCCACGTGAGGTGACCAGATTATGGAAACAGAAATCAGGGACAGTTCCTGGTGCAATATATCATTGAAATGAGATTACATTTTTTCTAATGTAAATGAATGTGCAGTAATCCAAATGTGTGTCCATGTGAAGGACATAGGCAGAATACAATAGTCAAAGAGGATCCAAAAAGGATTTTTTCAAACGACCTCAGACAAGAATGGGTGTTGATTAAGGATGGGTATCGTTAAGGTTTTAATGGTATTACTACTTTTATTGATACCGCTTATCGGTTCGGTACGTTAACGGTTCTCTTATCGGTACTTTTAGTAGTTTTTAAAATGAAATGAAAACATTTTTAATGAAAAAAAAAACAATAATTATAAAACAATTAAATAAAAAAGTTCCTGTAAAAGAATGTACCTGTATGAACAGAGTAGGAGTTTGGTTCGCATTGCCAGCAATAAGTCAGACTTGTTTCCAGTGCATGTTGGACTCCAGCAGGGCTGCCCTTTGCCACCAATCCTGTTCATAATTTTTATGGACAGAATTTCAAGGTGCAGCCTTGGGCTGGAGGGGGTCCGGTTCGGGGACCACAGAGTTTCATCCCTATTATTCGGAGACGATGTTATTCTGTTGGCTTCATCGAGCATGGACCTTCAGAATGCACTGGGACAGTTTACTGCCGAGTGTGATGGAGCTGGGATGAGAATGAGCACCTCCATGTCCGAGGCCATGGTGCTCCACCGGAAAAGGTGGTTTGCCATCTCCAGGTTGAAGGAAAGTCTTTACCCCAGGTTGTGGAGTTTAAGTATCTCGGGGTTTTGTTCACGAGTGAGGGAAGGATGAAACGCGAGATTGACAGGCGGATTGGTGCAGCGGTAGCAGTAATGCAGTCGATGTACTGGTCCGTTGTGGTAAAGGAGGAGCTGAGGCGAAAGGCAAAGCTTTCAATTTACTGATCAATCTACATTCCTACTCTCACCTATGGTCAAGAGCTTTGGGTCATGACCGAAAGGATAAGATCTCGGAGCAGCCGAAACGAGTTTCCTTCAAAGGGTGGCATGGCACACCCTTATGGATAGGGTGAGGAGCTCTGTCACCTGGGAGGAGCTCAGAGCAGAGCCGCTGCTCCTCCACATCAAGAGAAGTCAGCTGAGGTGGCTCGGGCATCTGTTTCAGATGCGTCCTGGACGCCTACCTAGTGAGGTGTTCCAGGCATGTCCCACCGGGCCTCGAGGAAGACCCAGGACACGCTGGAGAGACTATGTCTCTTGGCTGGCCTGGGAACGCCTCTGTATCCCCCCAAAGGAGCTGGAGGAAGTGTCTGGGGAGAGGGAAGTCTGGGGTTCTCTCCTAAGACTGCTGGCCCCATGACCCGGCGCCGGAAAAGCGGCAGAAAAAGAATGAATGAATGAAGAATGTACAATGGTTTGAAGGAAAATGACTCTCAGTTGTTCACCATTCTTCTGGAGAAAAATCAACATGTTTGCCTTTTTTGGCAGAAGTCTGGATCTTTCTTGGTTTATTGTGCTCCCTGCAGTTGAAGATACCCTCTTAGAGTTGCAAAATGCAGTTAAATTATCAGATAATGTTAAAGATTTTTTATTAACAAATTCACATAAACAGTATTTTGGATTAACAAAGTTACAGTTAACAATGTAAAAATAAGCTGTTTTTTATCATTTCTTATTAAGCATAGTTTATTATCAGGCTACTCATAGGCTATATTTGTCAATACAGCTGATGTAAAAGCATTTTTAATGTTTAAGATTTATTTAGGCTACTGCAGAAAAAAATACTGTTTTCAGTGTAGCCAAAAGTGTGTTTATTTAACTAATATTATACTACTTTAGAGAGACCTTATGTGATTGATTGCTAGCAGCATAACGATGTGGATGATGTACCTTTAGCTTGGCAGTCAAAAACTTTTCATTTGTCTTTCGTCAGTTAATGCACTTTTGAAAGATGCTTAGCCAAACTTGGTGCGATTGTTGCAACATACACACACACACACACACACACACACACACACACACACACACACACACACACACACACACACATATTATCCCTCTGTATATTTTTTTTCACCAATTTCTGTTTAACAGAGAGAAGTTTTTTTTCCAACACGTTTCTAATCATAATAGTTTTAATAACTCATTTCTAATAACTAATTTATTTTATTTTTGCCATGATGACAGTAAATAATATTTGACTAGATATTTTTCAAGACACTTCTATACAGCTTAAAGTGACATTTAAAGGCTTAACTAGGTTAATTAGGTTAATTATGCAGGTTAGGGTAATTATTGTATATTGATGGTTTGTTCTGTAGACTATCGAAAAAATATAGCTTAAAGGGGCTAATAATTTTGACCTTAAAATGGTGTTTAAAAAATTAAAAACAGCTTTTATTCTTGCTGAAATAAAACAAATAAGACTTTCGCCAGAAGAAAAAAACATTATCAGACATACTGTGAAAATTTCCTTGCTCTATTAAACATCAAACACAGAGAGTCTAAAACCCTTTTGTATGAGGAACTACTTTCTTCCGCCATTCATTCACATCTGCAGCTGACGTCAGAACAGCAGAAACTGTTACTAATTCACCAACGTCACTTTAGAGCTAGTAGTTGAATGATTCTCTAGCGTAATGTCTAAAGACGACAAAACAGGTGATTTTGCTGACATTTTAATAAGGCTGAACTCTGTAGATATGTCTTCAGAGATATCTTCTTACAGTGTTACAGTCTACAATATTTCTCTGTTGCAAATTGTGATATGTCAATAATTAACCCCGGAAAAAGCAGCGCAATCACTACCATACTGCTGTTGTGTTTGCGATATGGAAAAAACTAAACACATGCAGCCATTTCTTCTTTCTTTCTGCCAACTCAACACACATTCCTGATATGCGAGTCCCATCTCACACTCAATACACTGCAATTATATGGTATAAATACTGCACTACAACATGCAAAAGAGAGAGATCAACTTAGAATATCACTTAGCTGTGTAATAATGATTAGATAAGCTGTAGTTAGAAATTACACTGTTTAGTCTTCTACGGGCTTATTATGGAGTCATGTCGCTGTTTTGGATAGATAACGTCAGCCGCCTTTGGCTAATGGCTGCCGACACGCTGTCTCGCAGAAATTTTAAATATTTTAAAATAGGCACTATCTTTATAAATAAACTGCATAGTTGCAATCTAAACGACTACATTCTCGCCTAAAAAAGCCTCAAAAGTACATGTTGTCCAAAAACAGTAATATAACTGTAGAGTGTCTCTGCTTGTCGCTGTATGTGGGCGGAGTATACACAAGGATGAAGGGTGAGGAGGCTGGTTTAGTGCTGTTATTGCAGAATATCACACGGCTACCAGCCAATCAGATTCAAGAACCAGACAGAACTATTGTGTGTGTGTGTGTGTGTGTATGTATATATATATATATATATATATATATATATATATATATATATATATATATATATATATATATATATATATACACACACACACACACATACATATATACATATATACATATACACATATATATATACATATATACATACATATATACATATACACATATATATATACATATATACATATACACATATACACATATATATATATATATATATATATATATATATATATATATATATATATATATATATATATATATATATATATATATATACATACATATACACACACATTTATATATACACATATTGTTAATTAAATAAATAAATAAAATGGCTTATAAATAGAACTAATTTTCTCTTTATAAAAACACATTACTAAACAAAGCGATAATATAACATAAATCTTAAGTAGTTAGTGTTTGGTTAACTATATTTAAAATTATTTCTATGAAGCTAACAACAAAGATTTGAGCTACAGTATACTATAATAATCCTGGATTTAAGTAATTGTTTATTTTTTACAAAATGTCTATAGTTCTTGCAAAATATTGTCATGAATTCCACAGTAATGGTGTAATAAAAAGCATATACGGCGACTGATTAAATCATTAGTGATCTTCACTAGATGGACTGCTGGAGCGGCACGACAAGCTTTACTAACAGTGAATAGAAAAACTGGGTCAATACTTGTCCGTCCCCTCGTGGGATCTAGTGGAAAACTCCAGCATCGACAGCCCTGAATAATCAAACCTGGGCCACCGCTAAAGAGCAGGCAGGTATTGATCTCCAGGCAGAGTAAATAACACACAGCAGTGGCGGTCAGAGCTCTCAGAGACCAATGCAGGATATTATTTTACTGTAAATATTTGCATATTTGTGTACTAACAATCACATACTCACTTGTTAGGAGACTACAGGTCTGCAGTTTGGATTCAGTGTAATATAGAACAGTGTTTCCCAACCCTGTTCCTGGAGGCACACCAACAGTACATATTTTGGATGTCTCCCTTTTCTGACCCATTAACTTCAGGTGTTGGAGTCTCTTCTGATGTTATGATAAGTTGATTCAGGTGTGTTTGATTAGGGAGAGGTTGAAAATGTGTACTGTTGGTGTGCCTTCAGGAACAGGGTTGGGAAACACTGATATAGAAGACACTTACAGACCAAACTCAAGATGGTATTTCCTTTTTAGTGGAAAACAGGTAAAACATCCATAAAAATGTAATGCAGAGTTCATAAACCTGTACAAAATGAATTGGAAGATGCAGACTTTAGCCTCTTTCACACAGTGATACCAGTTAATATCCAGAAAATTTCCAGAAGGACCGGTAAATTCTGACATCATTAACCAGAAATGACCTCCAAACAGCTGTGATTGTATTTGTAAAGAAGGGGTCGTGCTTTTGTTGATGGTTTCACTTTTATTTAAAGCTTTAGCATTCATGCAGCTGCTTGGTCCCAGAAACATCCAAAGGCAAAGGTCCTAACCGCAGCTGAATGTTAAACATTTGACTACATTACAAATTCTGGATAAGTATTGTGAACAATTTATATGAAAACATATGGAGGAACACTTTCGCATGTCGAGATGTCCATAATATGTGTGTGTGCTGTCGCTCACCGGCTGCTTCACGTGCGCATGCGTCAAGCTACTAAAGCAGAGCTTGAAGGTAAACAAACAGCGGTTTATCATAAGCATTTTATTGATTATTTTTTACACAGTTGGCATTAAGGAACAAACATTATCTGACTAACAACTAGCAGCTAAATGTGTCTGGAAAAATGTATTTTCATAGACAGTGCAGATGTGAATGTGTGAGTGTTCTGATTGGCTAGAGTAGACATCTCACGTCAGCGTGTTCTAGACGTGAACGCGCTCTTTCTGGCAATTTTCCTTCTGCGTTCACACAGTGCAGCATTCCGGCAAATTACTGGTAGAAAAATGCCGGAATGAATTTACCGGCATTTTCAAAAAAGATCTGTTTACACATACAGACCTTTCCGGAAAATTGCCGGTAATTTTCTGGAAAGGTCTGTATGTGTAAAAGGGGCTTATGTTTAAAGTATATTCAACAGCTTTGTTCTTTTTTTATATATTGTAATTATTTTTTAGGGGTTTCCACCTTTATTTTGATTGGAAAGTGGAGATTTACAGACAGGAAAGTGTGGGGAGCAGAGATAGGGGAAGGGTCGGCAAAAGATCTCAAGCCGAGAATCAAACTTGGGTCGCCGTGAGCACCTCGGTGCCATGTGTCGACACGCTAACCCCTAGGCTATTGGCGCCGACAACAGCATTATTCTTAAATAGTTGTCAACCTCCACCAGCATTTATAATTTATGCATTGTTTTTCAGAGTACATTCCTTAAAAATATATATATATATATATATATATAAAACATTGTCAGAAGAATATATTGGATCATATTCAAAACATAAATTGACGAGCTCAAGTCTTTCAATATTTTTATAGCTTGCAAAAAAATAATTTGGTAACTAAGAGTTTTGATGTCTTTGTTGTTGAATGCTCTGATAGTGTTAGCATATATCTGATGTTTGACTGCTTCTTCTTTTCTTGTTTTTGGATCTGAAGTCTCTGTCCTGTGGAAGATTTGTTATTGCAGTGATAACATAAATTGTCTTAAAGGTGCCATATACTGCATTAATTTAATAAGTTAAATTGTTCTCTGATATCTACATAGTAGGTTTATGGCTTTGGTAAGTTAAAAAAAAAATAAATAAATAAAAAAAAAATATATATATATATATATAAATATACATATATATATATATATATATATATATATATATATATATATATACATATATATATATATATATATATATATATATATATATATATATATATATATATATATATATATATATATATATATATATATCACATTTTCATGCTGCGATTAATTGATTGAGCTTTTATCACGGTATACGCTATTATTAAGATATTGTAATTTTACTAGAGAAACAGGTAAAAAAACACAAAAAAACTTCAGTTTCGTCAACTTAGTAACTTTAATAACTTTTTAATTAACTAAAAGTACTTCAAACATTTAAATACAAATAAATATAAATAAAATAATACACAATATAAAAGTAAACTTGAGCAATTATATCAAAGTGAATGTGCAAAGGGAAACCGTCTTCGATCAGCAATCCCTCTGCATTTTTTTTGGACCCAAAATATTTCCAAACCTCTGACTTTTTTTTTGAAGGGGGATAAATTGTCGGCAGCGTTCCTCCTTCCGCCATGCTTTTAGAGAGCGGTGGCAGCGGCGGCACGCACTGCGTGCACACAGTGCTTCTACATGCGGGGATTGTTTACATCAGAGTGCGCATCAGTTCTGCGCAGCATATACGCAGTGTTTCTTCAAGCGGTTGATGGAAAATAAGCTGAAGGGGGATAAATTGTCGGCAGCGTTCCTCCTTCCGCCATGCTTCTTCTCCGTGTGAGGATTATAGTGCGGTGGCAGCGGCGGCCCACACTGCCTGCACACAGTGCTTCTACATGTAGGGATTGTTTACATCAAGTTCTGCGCAGCATATACGCAGTGTTTCTTCAAGCGGTTGATGGAAAATAAGCTGAGGCGCGTTCTAAGAATATAAATTCGGATCTATTATTTTTCACGGTATTTTGAAGTGCAATAACAATATCGTGCATATTCATTACCGTGATTTATCGCATTACCGAATACCGGCACAAGCCTAATATATATATATATATATATATATATATATATATATATATATATATATATATATATATATATATATATATATATATATATATATATATATATATATAATACCTCTTAAGCATGCAAATTTGTACAGTGTTTCAGACTACAGCATGCCTTTCCGCAAAATGAACTCATTTAAAGCACATGAAAGCCTGTAAAGTGAACACACACTACTCCAGAGCTGTGTGTCTCTCCCTCATGCCTCTGTGCGGAGTCTCTGAGCCCTCTATACTACTGACAGCCCGGCTTTTCCCTCTCACAGTACAGTATGTTGCCAGGCAACCACTGGCACAGAGAGCAGCCGACGCGCGCCATTGGCCACCTTCGATCGCGCATCATTAACCCGACAGCACCTCTGCTTACTTACAGCAGACATGAGAGGTTAACAGACTGTGAAAGTAACGTCAGGAATGACTACAAATCATCCTGAAATATGCTTGTGCTCTTCTGCCTAATAGCTTCTCCCTCTTGAGCATTATGGCTGTATTTGTACGCCATCAAACCATGTCTCTGCCGGCTTGTGTGTTGCCTCTTTGGCCAGAGATCTGAATGAGCTGTTTAACTGTTTCTGTAATATCGAATGACTACTCTAGTTATGATGTAAGCTTACACACTCTCGTACGGTTTAAACATGTTCTGAAACAAAACAACACAAAAACACTTTAATACATTTAAGCTGTATCCACTGAACTTGAGTCATACCTGTCCATCCATCTATCTATCTATCTATCTATCTATCTATCTATCTATCTATCTATCTATCTATCTATCTATCTATCTATCTATCTATCTATCTATCTATCTATCTATCATCTGTACATCCGTCCATCTATCTGTCTGTCTGGTCAATCTATCCATCTGTCCATTCATCAATTCATCTGTCTATCTAGCTATCCATCAGTCTATCTATCTGTCCATCCATCTATCTATCTTTCCATCCATACATCCATTTATCTCTCCATTTATTCAACCATCTATGTCTCCATTCATCCATCCATTCATCCATCCATTCATCTATCCGTCTATCTATCTGTCCGTCTGTCTGTCTGTCTGTCTGTCTGTCTGTCTATCCGTCTATCTATCTATCTATCTATCTATCTATCTATCTATCTATCTATCTATCTATCTATCTATCTATCTATTCATCCATTTGTCCATCCATCCATCTGTCCATCTATCTATCATCTGTGCATCTGTCCATCTATCTGTCTGTCTGTCTGGTCAATCTATCCATCCGTCTGTTCATCCATTCATCTGTCTATCTAGCTATCCATCCGTCCATCTGTCCATCCATCCATCCATCTATCTATCTATCTATCTATCTGTTCATCCATTTGTCCATCCATCCATCCATCCGTCCATCTATCTATCATCTGTGCATCTGTCCATCTATCTGTCTGTCTGTCTGGTCAATCTATCCATCCGTCCGTTCATCCATTCATCTGTCTATCTAGCTAGCTATCCATCCGTCCATCTATCTGTCCATTCGTCCATCCATCTATCTGTCCATCCATTTATCTCTCCATTCATTCATCCATCTATGTCTCCATTCATCCATCTATCTGTCCATCCATACATCCATTTATCTCTTCATTCAATCATCCATCTATATCTCCATTTATCTATCTAACCATCTATCTATCTGTCTGTCTGTCTATCTATCTATATGTCTGTCTCTCCATCCATCTATATGTCTGTCTGTCCATCCATCTATATATCCATTCATTTATCTATCCAATCTTTCCATCTATATATCTATCTGTCCATCAATCCATCCATGCATCCATCCATCTGTTTATCTACCCATCTATCCATCTATCTATCCATACGTCCATCTATCCATCGTACCATCTATCCATCTTTTCCCAGCAAAAAGCCTGTGATCCACTAACGTGTTAAATCATGTTAATAACATGTTAAAACATTAGCAATAGTGCTAATGAAATATGCTAGCAATTAGTTAAACTATGTTAGCAAGATTTTAAAACATTCGCAATGTGATAATTCGTGTTAACGGAATATGCTAACAATGTGTTAAATCATGCTAATGGAATATGCAAAAGCTGATAAATCATGTTAGTACTGTTAAAACATTAGCGATTAGTTAATCCACATTAATTAAATATGCTAGCAATGGGTTAAATCATGTTAGCAACACATTTAAACTTCAGAAATGCATTAATTAATGCTATTGTAATACGATAGCATTGTGTTAAATCATGTTAACATACTAAAACACAAGCAATGTGTTAAATCATGCTAATGAACTATTATATCAATCTGTTAAATCATGTTTTACAACAAGTTAAACATTAGAAATGCAATAATTCATGCTAATGAAATATGCTAGCAATATGTTCAATTATGTTAGCAACATGTTAAAACATTAGCATTGCATTAATTGATGCTACTAAAATATTCTTGCAGTGTTAAATCATGTTAACATGTTTAAACATTAGCAATGCATTAATGCATGCTAGAAATTTGCTGTTAAATCATGTTCGCATTACTACAACATGCTAGCAATGTGCTAACATGTTAACATTGTGAGGAAACTTGATAGAAACGTAATAAAACATATTAGCAATGTTCTAATTAATGCCATTAAAACATGCTAAAACAGTTTAAACTATGCTAGAAATCTGCTTTAACATGTTAAACATATGTTTAAATACATTAGCAGTGTGCTCATACATGTTCCAGAAATATCCTCACATTCTTCTCCCTCTTGATCATCATGGCTGTATTTGTACGGCATGAAATGCTGTCTCTGCAGGCTCATGTGTCGCCTCATTGGCCAGAGATCTGCATCTGGAGAGCTGCGTTTAAGCGTTCGCCTCATGTATGCAGAGAGATGTCAGCTTTGTGAACGTGGGATGCGCTAGACGGAGCACAACAGGCGGATTAACTCTCACACACCGCTGATAACATACACACAGACGGAGTCGGCACAGGCGTTTCCATTATTAGTCCTATAGGTGTCGAGGAGAAAAAGTATCTGTGATCATTCTTGCTCATTTATTAACAGGGATGCATTTGCTAAATATGCCAGTTGCTGCAAGTGAATATTCTGATGATTCTGATGTTTAGGCCATGCGCAGATGAAGGGCTGTTGCTAGATCGGATACAGTTGTGGCCAGAAGTTAACCTGAATTATTTATATTATTTACAAAATGTACCATTTATTGTATTTTATTAATGTCTACCCCTACAACAACCCTAGACCCAACCATCACAGTAACGTAAAACCAGTAGTTGTACCGAGTATCATTTATGTCATAGTGTTTCCCCTACCATTATCTTAGGGGGGCACCCCGCCCTCCCAACAGCTTTCCCCGCCCCCTTGAAGGAAAGTTAATGTTATTTTCTATATAGCGCCAGATCACAACTTCTTTTAATAAACAAGCTAAATAGCTAAATACATAATATCTTATTTACACAACAGCATGTGATTACTGTCTCTACATGGTTGCGCGATTACAAATTTCACGAGTTCACACTCACAGATATTTGACTGAATAGAATATGCGTATTTGGCGTGCTGTCCGGAGAGAGGGCTCTGAGCTCGGGAAGACACCCTAATTCGTGTTATTCCTCTTATCAGGATAAAGAGAGACAGGGTCTGAGAGCAGTGTCTAGCCCGGCTCCAGAACGCTCCCCCCTCAGATTTAAATAGGTATCTGGTTTAATGGTGTGGTGTTGGGGTGGTGAAGGGACGCTGAATTCAAGAGAAAACTGAGGTATGACGTGTTTGACTATTTATAGGGGTTTGCTCTTGAGCTGATTGGATAATAGAATGATTGTGTGTGTGTGTTGAATTAGCCTTGTCAAAGACTGATCATGCTTCTCCCGAAATTTGTTTATAAAACATCACTTCTGCTCTCTGAACGACGCATGGTGGAGTTCACACAGCATCTCTCAGCTGTATGGGAATGGGAGTGCGCGCGCCACACCTGACAGGACCGAAGAAGCACGAGCGCTCCTGTATGTAATGCATGTTTATTGGTGCGACTCGTGTGAGTGATGCTCTATGTTGCAAGAGCAGCCATTGTATTCTTATTGCTTTGAGCTGCTGTGACGCGAGCAGAGTGATCGCCGCTATCTAGTGTCTCGTCCAATCTTATGAACTCTCCCGGAAGCTCCGCGAGTGTCCCGCAAATTTATACCGGCTCAGTGATCCCCAAAAACAGGTTAAAATACCCGGAAATCTTGGCGAGGCGAGTGAATGAGCAAAAGAACAGATCGCGAGAGGCACAGTGTGATGGTCTAAACATAAAATCTTTTAGGTTAAATGAATAGAGCAGTAAAGATATGGCAAGTGCATTAGAATTCTTATGCATCAAACGTGGGCTCCAAACATTTTCTTGATTGAGACATGTTGAACTCTTCTTTCATCATTTGCGATGTTTCCAAATTGCATTGTTTGTAATTTCATTCATTCATTTTCTTTTGTTTGTAATTTTTCTTACCAATGTTTATATCTGTGTTTTATATTCTGTGGCGGTTCATTCCGCTGTGGCGTCCCTGCTAGATAAGTGACTAAGCTGAAGTCAAATAAATGAATGGATGAATTATTTTCCGTAAAGCTGCTTCTGGCCATGACACTTTCACACCTAAATGGTTTTAAGAGATGTGTTTAAAGAATTATATGCAGCATCCTTGATTTATTCTCTAAGGTAAGGCAAGATCTTATCTTAGGGTTCATACTTATTTGTTCAATGCATTATAAAGCTTGAAGCATTAGAATCGGTACTCTGTATCGGCCGATCACCATGACAAGAAAACGGTATTCAATATCGGCTGCAAAAATCCTGATTGGACTATTCCTAGCTTTGACCCAACTTGGCTGTCAGAGCAACAATACTCTCCCAGGCTGTATAAAACTGATCTTAGTAATCAAGTCAGCAAATACACCTTTAGGAAAAAGAAGTATAAAAGTATACTTTATTTAGCAAGTATACTAATATCAATATCTATCTCCCAGAAGCCCAGAAAAATACACTGCAGTGACAAAAGCTGCACACTTTGTGGATAAAAAAGATATAAAAATAAATGTACATTTTTAGCTTAACGCTTGCACAGTTCAAACAATTGTTCTGTCATTTACTGCTGTCTTTAAAAGAAACAAATTAACACCATGATGACTCCTTGTGTCAGTCTTAACAGTCGCGCCACGCCACACCCCCAATCCCCCCCCCCCCCCAAAAAAAAAAAAAACTGTTAACTTAGGGGAAACACGGTGTTATTTATTAAATTACCCAATAAATGTATTTTATTACTGCAAACAATTATTATTGTTATACGGTGTTACAAAATTGACGCTATATTGATGTCCATATCCGCAGCTGTAGCCTATTTTGACTTTACTTTTCAAGTGGCACGAATGATGCAAAACACATGAATTGCTTGAGTTGGAAAATCTGAACTTCAGCAGACATTCGCACCACATTAACCCATCAGGAGCTTGCTTTTGTAGGGGAGTGATTATGGTGTAGCATCTGTTGTTGGTGTCCCGAGGGGAAATTCTCTTGTCGACAGCAGACAGCAGCTTATCAAACTGGGCTCGGCTCAGTCGGAAGCACCGCTGAAATCATCCAGGTATAGTTTTTAGAGGAGTTGATGAACTCACAGAGCTGGGTGCACCTCTGAAAGTATCTACTTTCTCAGACACAGCGCTGGAGGAATATATGCTATTTTTCAGCCTTCCTAAAGCACATAAATCACAGCTAATATCTCGATAAAAACCATGTTATCACACCCCTCTTACAGTTAGTTTGCTATAAGGGAATGATGCACAAACAAAAGCCCCGACCCCTACTCAATATTCAGTTTCAGTTGGATGTACATTAACAAACTGAAATAAAAGTCTTACCAACTTCCACATCACGCTGAATTTCATAATTACATTTGTTATATATATATATTATATTTTTGTCATATTAAATTAATAGTTATATTTATTAGTTTAATGATTTAAATAAACGTTGCCAAGTAAATATTATTGAAGTGACTAGTCATCCAGTGCCTAGGCTGTAAAAAATGCAGGGTTTAACAACATTCATTCATCTTGTCCCAACACAAATGGATTAGGTTAACTTAAATTCAAGTGGATTAAACATAAAAAAATTAAGTTGTCCCAAAAGTCTCAAAAATTGTGTTGTTCCAGCTCATTTTAAATAAGTAGTTTGAACAAACAGCAAAATCATTTTTTTTTTATGTATTGTAATTTGTTTTCCACCAGAAATGACATAAAGCATCCAGTCAGATCAAAACATCACAAGCATTATTTACCTGTAGCTGTCTTTTACAATAAATATACAGCTGAACTATGACTAAAATAAGATGTTTCCTCTCCCCAGTGTCCATCCTATTAGATCAGCAGAATGAAAGAAAGACAGAAAAGGAACGGTGCGGTTCTTGGGTGACAAATCTGCTCTGTGTTCTCTGGCTTGATGCTAATGCGGTCTGAAAGGATTCATGTCTGTCTGCTGTGCCCACGCTCACATCTCATCTCGGCTTCCTCTCTTCATTCTCTCTCTCTCTCTCTTTCTTTCTGTTTAAACGTGCATTAGTCACCTGTTTTCTGATCATGTCACAAGCGTTTAGCATCCTTGTTTGTGCCATGCGGCTCAAGGAGAAACTTGACACTCATAATTTACCACGACTGGACAATAACAGCACCAAACATGAGGATCTGGATCTGTTGTGTGTGAGACACAATAGACCTGTTCTCACATCTCCCATCAGCATTTAATATGAACCAGCAGGATAAACTTGCCTCATGAGAGAGAGTACAGAGAGTAAATATGTTTGTCTGAATCATGCAATATGTCCTTTAAACACACAAGTGTATGAATCAGCCCAGGCTTATTAGAAGTACATGCCTCACATTTTTGTGAAACAAAATACGTTGCTTTGGGAATGTTTTGTTGCACATTTCAGATGACAAATCCACTAGAGGGCGCTGCCTAATTTTTGGAAAATCTGGAATACGTTATTTAGGGCACATTTAGCTGTGTTTCAGACAAACGTTCTTGTATACGTCCATAGGACCTTAACCCTACCAATATTTAAAAGCAAACACATACACTCACCGGCCACTTTATTAGGTACACCTGTCTTACTGCTTATTAACGCAAACTTCTAATCAGCCAATCCCATGGCAGCAACTTAATGCATTTAGACATGTAGACATGGTCAAGACGATCTGCTGCAGTTCAAACCGAGCATCAGAATGGGGAAGAAAGGGGATTTATCTGACTTTAAACATGGCATGGTTGTTGGTGCCAGACGGGTTGGTCTGAGTATTTCAGAAAATGCTGATCTACTGGGAGTTTCACGCACAACCATTTGTAGGGTTTACAAAGAATGGTCCGGAAAAGAGAAAATATCCAGTGAGCGGCAGTTCTGTGAGTGTAAATACCTTGTTGATGCCAGAGGTCAGAGAATAATCAGGTCCGTAGCCAGGGGGGGGTTCAGGTGGTTCGAAAGACCCACCTCTCAGACAAAGGTGAAGAATTTGTCCCACACATGAGCTCATTAGTCCTATTTTGACTGCTATGCCATCATAGATCGTGAAAATAACCCATCGACTTCCATGTGACTAATCATCTAATCAGTTTCAACCAATGTCCAACATCCAGCTGTTCAAAAAAACATACAATCTGATGTCATCATCTTTTCACTACTGACCTAATGTATTGTTTGTGAAACAAAAATGACCAATAAAATGGTGTGAAGTACCAAAAGTGGCTCATATTAAAATGAATTTAAATACTAATTTGGATGAATATATGGTCCATTTGAGTATTAGTAGACTGTCGGCTTAATATGTTGATACTGCTCTTAAACAGACATTTAACTGACTGTAATAAAACAAGTACATGTCAACTAACTGTGAGTTCACACCCAAGGCGGTGAGAGCGTCAAAGGTCGCTCTGGCCGCCCTGGCGTCAACAATGTCTGCCTTCAGCTCTGGCGGCGAGAGCATCATTATTTGCTACATTAATCTCGTATTTAAAGGGGCCGTTGCATCATATTATATCAGTTACATTCCCGCATAAAACATGCTTTCTAGCGTGAAAATGTTGCACACTTTTTAGAAAATTCAATTAACAATAGAAGATCAAGTTGCATGTGGTGTGTCTTTGCTCACATTCTAATATGTGTCCATATGTCTGAAATATTCTGAAGCAGCAATACTGCTTTGTATTGTCGCATGAGATTCCCACTTTTTTTAAAGAAAAAATATAACTTTAATGCACATCAGCAACTCGCCAGTATTTTTTTTTGTTTGTTCCTGTAAGAAAACATTGTAAATGATCATAAATCCGGCGACCGCAATAATCAAACCCTTGGGAACAACTGAGGTCGGAACCAAAGTTCACAGGTCTGTGTTCTCTGGACTCCTCTCAAGCGGTGGACTTCATTCTGATTTCTTGCTGTTGAACCACGTCATAGCTCATTACCATAAAGTTGACTTGATTTCAACTCTCCTCAACGCCCACACCGGCGAAGACGTGCCACACTGCTCCTCGCCGCTGGCTTCTATTGAAAATGATTGACTTCCGTCTACTATGATGCTCTCGCCGCTTTTGGTGTGAATGTACAGGTACCCCAACCTAACAGTCTACTTATAATCTAATGAGAATTAGTTGGCATGTAGATGCAATGTAACTTAAATTCAACAAATGGACCATCAAAATAAAGTGTGACCTTATTATTATTTTTATAATTAAATTTTTTTATTATTCAAATGGCCAAATTCTTGGAAGGTTTTAAAAACAGCCTATTGTCATTTATTAGGCAAATAACAAACTGGCCACAACCTATTTTTGTTCTAATCATGTAATATGATGTAATAATTTTGTATTTTAAAAATACATATTTATTCATATTTCGTTATTCTAAAACTTTAGGAAATATTTTGGTACATTAAAAAGTGTGGTTATGATCACCACTTAACAAGCAAATCCAGCTAAACACTGCTTAAAATGTCAATAAAATGCAGTGTTATAACCTATAATTAAATAGAAAATGAGGCGAATAACTGCAAAAATGGCCACTTTTAGAGAAAAAAAAAAGAAAAGAACCACCCTTTTCACCAGGACGGCTATGGTCCTGAGAATGGCCAGACTGGCTCAAGCAGATAAACCAAAATATTACTTTTTTAATGCATAATATTGGCTCTTTAGCATAAGTCTAACATCCGAATTAACCCTTTGAGAATAATTAAGTGCTGTTTTGGTTATAAAAAAAAAGTCACTATTTCTAAATGCTTGTACAAGCCAGGATTCGAACTCCGGTCGCTCGTAGCGCAGTTGCATGATGCTCGCGTAAGCCCCACTCGGATACAGGAGACTGTGTTTGTATTTCCAACCCTGTCAATTAAACGCAGATTCGCCAGATCTCAGAACGCTTGTGTAGTTATCAATCCTTTGAATCGCTTTAGTCATGTGACCTGGGTGTTTCAAGTTTCAGAGCAGTGTTTTGAAACATCTGTGGTACAATCCATGCAAGTTTGGCCCAAAAGTATAAATCTCCCTTTATAAACACCCTTTAAAGTAAAGTGTTACCATTCATTTTTATGACACTATTTTGGCTAATTCAAAATTGTGAATCTGTCATTTCAGCGATGGAGTTCCACGAGAATCTACACGATATGGCAGTGAAGGAGGGACTGAAGGGAAGAAAACTGCACAAATCTGTGGAGAGCTTCACCTGGAACATCACTATTCTGAAGGTGAGCTTAAACAGGCTCTAAACACCTGCCAACAAAAATCACTCCGCCATTTGAGATGATGATTTGCATACATTTAGCATAAAAAGACTTTAACATTCACATTTTCACAATATTAATGTTTTGTGGGGTTTTTTGGACCGATGTGACAGATTAGAGGACATTACTGCTGTTCAATACGAGCTTACACAACCTCCTGCGGAATGAAAAGCAAATAGGCTGTAATAGAATTCAGTACAGCTGCGTTAACTACATTTGCATTTGATGAAAGAAATCCCTCAGTGCTTACTGAAGACAGACAAAGAAAAGTGTTAAAGGTTGAGCGACATTTAAGTTTTAGACATTTGGTTCAGCATAATGAAGTCTTTTTTGAACAAAGATGGATATGAAGTGCATTTCTGCCGCCCACTTTTTTTGGCAAAGTTGGTTCCAGCAGTGTTATTTCCATTCTTTTTCCTCATATGCAAGACTCGTTTTAATCATTAAAAGTCATGAATCAAACAAGACAGATAATGAAAATTGAATAAACTGACAGGTGCAAGTTGAGAACTTTGAGGAAAGAACTACTATCCCATAAAGCACAATCAAATGAACTATAAACACAAATATAAGTCTATAATTTGTATAGACCAGGGGTAGGGAACCTATGGTTCGGGAGCCACATATGGCTCTTTGACCAAAATATGTGGCTCTCCAGCTGTTTTTCTTCAATAATATTTCAGATTTTTTAAAAAAAAATAGAACTGTTACTAGAAATTAGTTTACTATTGAAAATATAATTACAACAATTCCCTTTATATTGTATTTTCTACAGCAAAATGAATAAGAACTCAGTTTACAATACAAGGACTTTTCAACCAATTCGCATATGTGGTGCTGTGGTTTAACTTGAATCACAACAACAAGTTATATTTCTTACATAACTATGGTAATTTACATTTCTATTGTAACCTCACACACGTAAATTCAAACATTCATGAGTGGCGATGTCAAAAAGAAAAAAAAATCTGTAAATTGTCCTTTCTTTATACATTATGATACGTCATATTTGTTTATTTTTGAGTTGTGCATGGACATAAATAATGGTTTTATTTATAAATAAATAAAGGTTTTGTTATATACACACACCCCATGTGGCTTTTTAAAAAACGCATTTGATAAAAAAAAATCTGAAATGGCTCTTTGCTGAAAAAAGGTTCCTGACCCCTGGTATAGACCCTAAGTGCCAGTTAAGTTTAACCAACAGTATGTCTACATATTATAACATTATTTTTGTTTTTTTATCATGTTTGAGATATAAGAACACTCATATTATACTATAATTTTTTAGCACACAATTTTGAGATAATGGGCCCTATCATACACCCGGCGTAATAAGGTGCAAGACGTGCTTGGCACGATTTGTTGCTATTTTCAGACCAGCGCAACTGTAATTTTCCTGTTTTTCACCACATTGTTTAAATAGCAAATCCATTTGCGCCACTTTGTGAACTCATAGGCGTGCTGGTCTAAAATAGAGGTGTGTTTGTTGTAAGGCGCATCGTTGGCGTGTTGCTATTTTGAAGAACTAAAATAGACTGCACTATTGACCAACTAATAGCAGGTCTAAAACATCAGAGCATGTTAGTTATGCGTCTATGTAGGTTCAAATGCTTACACATTTCTTAATACACACTGGATGTCCAGTAATATACAAATATCTTTACATATGATGAACAATTAAAGGATTAAAATGACAAATTTTTATGACAATTTGGATTTGTATAATGTTATTATTAGTATTACTAATTATATGCGTATTTATATTTGTATTAATAAAAATAAGTTTAGATTTGTCCACCTGTCGGGTTTTGGAGTTGTATGCATCACCATATGGGGCATAAGAATAGGACGTGTGTTTGGATATAACTCAGTTTTTTGACCACTCTTCGTTATTATGTCTCATTTATTAATTTGCTGGAAGTTAGAACTGAATTTAGAAAGTTTTGTAACACAACTTGGCCATCAACAAACGAAATGAAACATGTAAGGTAATAGAGGTCTTCAGTGGAGTGCGTACAACACCATATCCTTATTCACGAATGTAAAGGAGTAAAGAGTAAGAGAAAGTAAAGAGGCTGAATGGAGGAGGCTCGTTCTTTATTCTTGTGCTGCAGATGATCTGTTTAACTGTTTTCTCACTAGTGAAGTGTTCAGTTTTTCCACTTACAATGTCCGTCATGTAAATAGCAAGTGCCCCATGGTGCAACACAACTGACTCTTAAAGGGAATAGGAGATGAGACTCTGATTGGTTTAATGCCCATTATGCTTGAAGCACACCCATAACTCATTAAGAGAATAAGCACAACTCTGTTAGACCATGTGCCGGGGCGCAGAGCATATATTTCTACCCTTAAAATAGCAAAAGTGGATTCGGACATGCCCTTAATGCTTTTGTGCCATGCACTTTAGGCTACATTTACACTGCAGATCTTGATTGTCAATTCTAATTTTGTGACTGTATCTGATTTATTTATTTATTTTTTAAATCCAGCTAACATCATCTTTCAAAAATGACTCGTATCCGATTGTCTGCATTTACACAGCACACAGGCAAATGCGCAATATCCAGAAAAAAATTAATAAATAAATTAAAAAAGTGCGGGTACTGACTGACCACTGATAATAAAAGAGCGCCCCTTTCTCTGTTTCTGTATTTAATCTGTTCGCAGGGTTTCATTTTTTAAAAATCTTTTTGACATGCTGTTTTACTATAATTTATGACAGAAACGTTCTCATCTTCTTTCAATCTAGGCCTTTTTTAAACCAGTAGGCATCTTATTGTAATATCCATGTAAGCAACAGTTTTATATTAGTTTATAATAGTTACGAGGCGGATATTGAGCTCTCTCTCATTAACATGCTTAAATACTTGTGCTACATGACAATATAAAAGCTTTTTTAGCCCTCGTGTATCAGATTTAAGGTTTGGGACTCTGCGGAAGTCTGTTCTGAAATGACAGCATCAGACTTGACATCATACGTTATGGTTTTTAATGATGCGCGACTCGTATTGACAGGTGGTAATCCAATCTATCTGCTTACACTGCACACACAAGGGCACGGATCAGATTCATATCGGATATATTTCCACATATGAACAAGGCCTGAATCTGATTTGAGTAAGACGGAATCCATGTGATTTTTTCCTGCCTATGCGTACATGGGCCATATCCGATCTGTGCCACATGACAGAAAAAAATTTAGTCACTTGAAGCATGCAGTGTAAATGCAGCCTTAGACATGCGTCTAGATCGTTAAAATAGAGCATTGAGTTCAGCATATAGAGATTCATATTGAATCGTGATATACAGTGGTCTCTCTTTAATCTTGGGAGTTACATGCTAAAAATAACCTGCAACCTTATAACATCACCAAAAGCAGCAAGCAAGTCTCCTTTGACTCACTCAACCTTTTTACTGAGATTGTCAGCCTGATTTGGTGCATAATCAACTGCCGTGGGTTCAGGAACTGGACAGTAATCATGTTCCAGATGCTGGGCAATCACTGGCACAAGATCCTCATCCATCTAAGAGTAAATCTCCCTTCTTCGCTTTGCCCAGTCGATCCTGGGTTTTGCCACTATTAGACTTCACTGTACAACGCAATAAGCGGAAGGAAAGAGTTGGGCTGAGATTCTACCAGAAATACATCAGCAGAGTTCATGCATACAGCTGGTCCCGATCTGATTGTAAGCCAAAGCGAGAACGAACAACGATTGGTCGGCACCACGTGGCTGGTATCTGATTGGTTTAAGTAGGAGGTGAGTGGAGTCCATCTATTTGTGGATTAGTGTTCGTCTTGACGTTAGAAATGTTTCAATATCCACAAATGCACAGAGCTTCTCACAGCGATCTACAAATGCACAGACAGGTACCCACAAAAGCACACTAATCTACAAAGGCACAGGACGCAATTCATATATAAATGTCAGGTAAAATTGTGTTTGTAGAATAAAAAAATATATATTTGCAAGTCTAATTTTACTTACTTGAGAATAGATTTCATGTTTGTGAAACTCTGAGGTTTATTTGTGGATCTCATTGTATTTATTTTGTGCATATGCTTGGTATTTGTCAATAGCTTCACATTTATTTGTGGATTATAATATATTTTGCATCATTATTATTATGCATCATTTCTATCCCTATACCTTTGACGGTGCAGAACATTTCGTCGACACTGTGGGACTTGTTGGGGAGAAAACTTGCAAACATACAGTACACAATTCAGAGTAGGGCTGCACGATTCTGGCTAAAATGTGAATCACGATTTTTTTTGGCTTAAAATCAAGATCCCGATTCTTTAGATGTAAAATAAAGGCTAATACAAGTAGGCTATTATTATTGTTAATTAAGGAACTGGACAGTAATCATGTTCCAGATGCTGGGCAATCACTGGCACAGGATCCTCATCCATCTTAGAGTAAATCTCCCTTCTTCGCTTTGCCCAGTCGATCCTGGGTTTTGTCGACATTTCCTCGACATTGTGGGATTTGTTGGGGAGAAAACTTGCAAACATACAGTACACAATTCAGAGTAGGGCTGCACGATTCTGGCTAAAATGTGAATTACGATTTTTTTTGGCTTAAAATCAAGATCACGATTCTTTCTCACGATTCTTTAGATGTAAAATAAAGACTAATATGAGTAGCCTATTATTATTGTTAATTCTCAAACATATCGTCACTCTGGAATTATAAGGTTCTATCTGCGCTCTGAATGATTTTGAGATATTGAGCTTCAAAGTTTTTGCAATCCATATAGCAAACAGTGTGTGTGTAACATGTTTTTTCTTTTTATAAAGTCTTAACATGTAAACAATAAATTGTCATTTAATAAGAATATGTCAATAACTAAATTTTGACAAAAAAGCCAGATAGAACCTTATAATTCTAAAGTGACGATATAGTGAAACAACAATAATATTAGGCCTCTGTATAGGTCTACTGCTGCTTAAAATGCTAAATTTTGTAAAGTCATTATGGTGGACTTGAACAGACAAGTAAAGTGATGGCATCAGAATATAACTACCGTATTTTCCGCACTATAAAGCGCACCGGATTATAAGACGCAGTCTCAATTACGGGGTCTATTTCTGTACTTAACCCATACATAAGGCGCACCCTATTATAAGGCGCACGCTAAAATACACTGTCTGCAAAAAAAAAGGTAATGGAAGCAAAACAGTTAACATATTTAGTTGAACTTTATTGTGCTATTTAACAATACACTCACATTATTTTTTTAATCAGTCTTCTCCCACAAATCCATCAAAGTCCTCATCTTCTGTGTCTGAATTGAACAGCTGGGCAGTTTCGTCATCAAACATGCCGGGTTCTCTCTCATCATTGTCTGAGTCAGTCTCATTGCCGGATGGCTGTTCAGCAATGATGCCGGCTTTTGCGAAAGCTCGGACAACAGTTAAAGCAGACACCTTAGCCCAGGCATCCACAATCCATTCACATATGGTGGCGTAACTCGCCCAGCGCTGCCTACCAGTCTTAGTAAAAGTGTGTTCACCGTCTGTCATCCATTGCTCCCACGCAGCTCGCAACTTCACTTTAAACGCCCTGTTTACACAAATATCCAACGGTTGGAGTTCTTTTGTTAGTCCTCCCGGAATGATAGCAAGCTCCGAAATCATTTGCTTCACTTGGTTTTTACATACATTCATATGTAGTTTTGATTGGTTTATTGCTGCTGCGTACGGAGTGTACGTTTTACGTCTCTGTGTCGGCGGGAAATGCTCCGACAGCCAATCAAGCGGAGCGCTTTCCGAAATCACACAACAACATTTTTACAGATTTTTGAACTTTGTGCACACATAAAGCGCACCGGATTATTAGGCGCACGGCCGTTTTATAACAAAATTTAAGGCTTTTAGGTGCGCCTTATAGTGCGGAAAATACGGTATTCCTAATTATAAAGTTGATTATTATGTTTGAGACGTGTGCTTGTTATCTGTCATTGACAGCATTATTAGACCATTTAATTTCAATGGTAAAATCAGACATTTGTCATTATCAGATTCCTTCTTGCATTATATTCAACATTATATTATAAGTTAGAGTAGCTATACTGACACATTTATTTTCATGCACAACACTTTGTGTTCGTTATGAAAGAAAAAACATATCAAATGCCTGTTATAATAACCGTAAAATGCAATATGATTATTTAATGTGCGGCCAGTTTCATTTTCACTTCCTAGTGCGGCTCATGGCTGCCGTCACTGTGATAAAACACACACACACACACATGCACAAATTTAACATTCTTTCAGCACGGCTCTCGAACGATCGCTCTGTGCAACAAACTGAACATTATTTACAACTTTATTACTTGTTATTCACAGCCTATGCAGGTTCTGTTCACTAAAGTAGCCGTTACTAGCATGCTGCGTGCACGCGTGCGTTCTCAGTAGCTCGTGGTCAGCTCAAGTGTGATTTCGTGGTCGCAAATACATCATTACATGAAGACAGATATGACATTTCTGGGTGAATTATACCTTATAAATACAGTATGTGACACTTTTAACGCCATTTGAAGGTGTTCATGTTGCTGTGAAGACTCGTGCATCCGCCTTTACTCTTCTCTTCTGACCTTGAAAATATAATTGGCTGAATCGTAGAAAAGCTGAATTAAGATCGTGTGTAAGGTTGAATCGAGATCGTGATCTTTTTTCGATTAATCGTGCAGCCTTAATTCAGAGTCACACTAATAGCGATCAAGATTTATGTAAATTTGACAAGCTGAGCTCATTCTGTACTGTACAGGAGACACGGCACAGAGGAGATTGATTGACAATGGTCTACAGCCAATCAGGATGCAGAACACAATGCACTTTAAAAAACATGTCAAATTACACAAGAAAAATCAGTGAAACTGCGAGGCAGCGAAAGGTGAACCGTGTTATATCGAGGGACCACTATATACGGATCAAATCGTGAACTACTATTTAGCATGCAAATATATGCAATAACGAACACCAATCACAGATACTGAAAATGCTAAATATTCATTCATAATATTCATCATCTTAATTTAACACCACTGGAAATGAGAGCTGAACAGGAAACGCTCCAGCTGGACACAATCAATGACATCATCACAGCAATAATGACAGTTAAAGCGGCGATTTGGTTTGTCTAAAGAGCATCAGTGATAATTAAATGGTGGATGTGTGTGTGTGTGTCATTATCACAAGCCTGTTATTCTAAACAAAGCCATTGTGTTGGAAATGACTGCTGTCCATCGGTTTCCTCTCACATCCCCTGCAGAGCACACGTAACTGTATGCTTGCTGTTGTATAGATACATTTACTTTAATACACCTCAACTGTGTCCTCTTCTGATCAGATTTATTTAATTTAATTTAGTTTTAATTTGACATTTTTATTAGTTTATTTATTTGTTAATTTTTTACTTTCATATTTTTTAGTTTGTCATTTACCTTGTAGCTATTATAATTTTCATTGATTGTTTTTCTATAGCTTTTATAAATTTAATATATGAAATAATACATGACACATGATTAATATTTAATGCACGATTTTACTTTTGTTTTATTTTTATAATCCCTTTTGTTTTGTAATTTTGATTAGTTGTCATTTAGTTAGTTGCATCTTTAATCTTAAATGATTTATTGATTCTTTTTCTACAGCCTTTTTTTAGAAATTGAATTCATAAAATGGTTATGATTTTGATTTATTTTTGTTTAATTTTTATAATCTTTTTTGTTTTGAAATCGTTTTATCTTCACACGGCGTCTAATCATGCAGTGCTGCAAAAGACTCGAGTGTGTAATGGTCATGTGCATCCGTAAACGATGGAAATATAAGATATTGTCTCATCATGTGAGCTTGTAAGTCAGTCTGTGAGTGTTCTGTACACACACACACATAATAATGCACAGCTGGATCTGCTGCATGGATGGACACTGTGCTGCATTTTCAATAAATGAGATTTCAGATTTGAAGCTGACTGATTCTTAAATTTAATACATTATTATTGTTTTCACGTTGTTTTAGGAGAGGTTATAAATTCCTAATTAGTTTCCTGATTATAAAGTTTTGTATTTTTGCATCACAAGAAGCTCTTCAGCTCTGTAGCTGAATGTGACAAAACCCTTCTGCCTGTTCAAAATAAACACAGTATTGGAGATTTGTTATTATTGAAACTAAGGTACATACCGACCTGTGACTCTGATGTACAATTACACTGATATGAAGCACACAATTATTATAATGATTAAAATATTTTAATTCTTTATAAAATATTCTGCAATGTCAACTAAACAAATAGGTATATACATGTATTTTTTACAAAAAAAAAATGTATTAAACGTATATAATTTCACTACCTATAACGAAACTACCGTGAACCCTGCCCAATCCTTATGGAACCTTTAATTACATTTTACTGTACTTTGATGGCGACCAAAATAAGAGAAGTGGATTAAAAAAAAAAAAAAAAATCACATTTTTTTTAATGGAAATACATGGAAAACCAATGTGTCTCATCTGTCAAAGCCTTCTTTAAACAAATAAAAAAAAATATATATATAAGGGTTGGGTATCGTTTGGGATTATTTCAATACCGGTGCTAAAACGATACTTTTAAAACGGTACCGGTGCAAAACGGTGCCTGAACCGATACTTTTAAGCCACAAAATAATGGTGGATGACTCTAGAAAATCTTTTACTTGACAAAATCTTTTAAAAAATAATTTTAATAGAACAATATAATTCAAGTTAAAAGTAAACATCAATTCATATTTTATATATTTGAATTACATGAATATATTTCCTTTGACCATTTGTTGGTTAGCATAAATTTAAGATTTGCATTATGAAAATACATTAGCTTCCTACTCTCCTGTGGGCTGTCAGCAAAATACTGAACTTCTTTTTTCTAGGGTTGGCGCTTGTCACTGTGTTTACATGGTTATCAGTAATCTAATGATTTGCCTTGATCTGAATAAGACAATAATATGATCATGGTGTTTACATGAGTTGCTTTTTTTGCCCTCTCATTCATTAAAATAATGTTTCTAAACATTTTCACAGTGTTTCCTAAAAAAAACTATCATTCTGGAGTCATAATAAGTCGCATATCTTATTGTTTATTTATTGAATAAAAGCAGTTTTTAATAAAAAAAAATAAGGTCAGTATTAATAGCCTCCTTAAGAACTATTTACTGTATATTTTTTGATACACAACAAATCAGTTACAAAATAATTTGACTCATTATTTCAACTTTCGTAATTAACTGATTAAGTCTTTAAATGACACTTTAATCTGAATAAAAGACTATAAAACACTTAAAGGGACTTTGTCTAAATACAACTGTCTTGCAAAATAACTAGTAAAATATTATGCACTGACTGTCACTATTGAAGATGAAAAAGTAGATACTAGAAATTAGTTAGTTCAACTATTATGTTTAAAAATGTGTTGTAAATAAATCATGTGTTGAAGATGAAAATCAAAAATGAATGAAAGCAAAACTAAACGAGTTGAATATGACGTACATGAGCGTGACTGAAAACTACATTTGATCAATGTGTTACATCTGTTCTTTGGTACTTGCCGACTGTTTGTAAATTCAATTCTGCATTTCCTAACGTAAAACTATGTACACTCAATTTCTGATTAATTATGGTCTCTGCATAGAGAGTTCCTATATTAAAAGTGTTAAAAATCGCTATTACCTGTGTCATTTGGGTGTCAACCTCTGACGAATGCAGGGAACTAGGCTAATGCGCGCAGCACCGTAATGACAAAGAGAGCGAATGCCCGAGAGAGCAAGTGCAAGAGTCACCTAGAGCTTGCAGAGAGAGGCCTATCTCCACAGTTTGCATGGTAGTCTAGTCTCTAAATCTAAAGTCTAAATCATATCAAAATCGGACCATTAGTGTCCATGTACATACTCATTAAAAGTGCCATATGATGTCAGAGATTCCTCTGCCTTTGAGCCCTCAAATGCGTCATTAAGTTTGACGTGTTTCCCCCTTACACGCAACTTTTGTAAATCATCTGTTTCACGTTGTAGTGTCAGAATCCTTGCTTGTAAAATACGCTTTAGAATGCTTAAAAGCAAATTTGATGAACGTGTGTTGATTTGCGTGTTGATCTGAAGAGAGTCGCTCTCGCTCACCGAATGCGCTGTACTGCATACGTTGCGTGCGTCCGTTCCCTATAAGCAACAAGAACAAACGCCTGACATCGCCTGTCTGTTTTCCTCAAAGTTGTTTAGAATTAAATGTTTAGAGATGGTTTGACAACGCGTACCTATGTGTGTCTTTGATGCACTTCTTTCTTACGTCCTTGTCGCAGCACCAGTGGCACCGCAATTAGGCACCGAAATTCATATGCTGATTTGATCCGGTACATACCAGTTACAAAAGTACTGGTGCTTTAATGGCACCGGGTTTCACTACCCAACCTCACTCACTCAATCAATCAATCAATCAATCAATCAATCAATCAATCAATCTATCTATCTATCTATCTATCTATCTATCTATCTATCTATCTATCTATCAATCTATCTATATATTATGAGCTAATATAATAAAAATGAGATAATGACATTCTTTAGCACGTAGTACACCATCAACAAATAGATTTGCTTCAAATCATCCAAATCCCAGTGTCAGCGCATTCAGAAATAACAGTTTGTTTGCAAAAGCCATTAAACGCCACTTGCCTTTGACAGCAAAAGCCGCTATATCCAGAGAACCAATCAGAAGGCACGAATCGAATCATACTGTATGTTCTAATGTAACGGCACGCTGTTACGCCGGCTTTTATAAGGAGACTGTTTTATTCTGCTTTCGATTTAGATTTTAAAAGATGGAATTTGATGAACTGGATAAGCCTGTCCGATTGCCAGTGATTGGCAAATGAAAACGTCCCTTACGTCAAAACTCTTGCATTATAAGAAAAAGAAAACACACTGTACAGTCGGAAGTGTAGCTTGCATTCATAACGTGTTTTTTGTGCAGCGACGCTACTTTGAATGAGTCCCATTTACTAGACATTAAACGGCAACTCCATTTCACGATAGTTGAAGTTAAGATGCCGTTCTTTTATCCTGCATGGATGCTATGAGGATAAACAAGACCAAAAAGAGACCAAGACCTTGAGTATGGTGAGAATTAATGAATGACAGCTTCTAAAATTGGCTGAGAGGTAGACCTTGTTTTATTTGCTAATGTAAGTTATTTTTTAAAAGATAAATATAATGTATAAAACTATACTATTACTATATTAACTATAAATTTACATTACATCATAATACCTATACGCCTGATAAGCTTTTTATATTAATGGACAATGCACAGATATTGATGTTTCACAATGTTTTACACTACATTATATAAATCTACCAAGCTTAGTTTACAATGTTTACATTACTTGCATTAAATCTAAAGTCAAATATCAGAAATGACAACAGATTAAGATTTAATTAATGTCAATTTGAATGTTAATGATTAACGCACTTGACAGATTTAATTCATTCATATTCCTTCGGCTGTTTCCCTGGTTTATCACTGCGGAATGAACCGCCACTTACTTGACAGATTTATGTATTTTTAATTGTAAGTTGTTTGTGTAATGTGTTTTATGCTTGGTAAAATAATTTCTATTTGCATCTTTAGTCATACTCAACTAATTACACCGTCTTGTCTCAATAGGTGGATTTAGAGGTTTTTACAAAAAAAGCACTAGTGGATTTAGCTGGTTTTGACGCATAAGAAAATCTACCTTTTTAAAAACCAAAGAATTGTCTAAAGTGACATTTTTGAAAAAAAAGTATTTTATTTAGTAGCTAATAACCTTTTCATTATCTATAAAATAAAACTTCTGAACATAATCAGAGGAGCCTGATAGTAAATGCTCATTTACAAGAAAAGAGGTCTAATGGATTTAGAGGGTTTTGCATCCGAACTCTATATGAATATATGAATCTATATATATATGAAGAGTTGGTGAAGATCAAGGCCACTGAAGTTAAGAACCTCTGCTATAGGATGTCCCCACAATTTGCAAATTTAAACCGTTGTTTGTTTTCAGGGCCAGGCAGATCTGCTGAAACACGCTCGAGCAGAAGTTCTGGAAAACCTGAAACAGATCCACTACGCTGCTCTTACCTGTAATCTGGCCAAGGGCGGAGCGGGACCTTCGTCAGGCTCCGAATCCAGGGGACGCCGCAGTCTGGAGGCCATCCCGGAAAAAGCAGTCGGAGAGGAATACATCACAGATGAGGAGAACTGAAAAAACCCCAGAATTCCTGTCCCGAAAAATGAGTCCCGATCCCTCGTGTCCGGACTCCACTCCAGGCCTTCCTACAAGCACAAACCCGGAGTATTAAAGAGGAAATCCACACTGGAGCCATGAATGTAAGGATTCGAATGTGTCAGAGGAAACCAGAGAGCTGTTTACAATAAAGAACTACTTTGCGTTCTGTCTGCCAAAATTGTGTGCGAGTGTGTGTGTGTGTGAGTGTATGTACAGTATAAATATAAATATATATATATATGGAGATCTGTTACCTTTTTTGCTATGTGAACTTTTAATGGATCAGATTATTTTGTTAAGAGAATTGGATGTTTTAAAAGAGCTCTTATTTTATTTGCTTGTACAGATCTTAAACTAAAAAAAGGATCGGCCCTTTTTTAAATTATTTGTGTAAACGTGTGGAGGATCTGAGATGTTGTTTAAGAGAGCGATGGAGAGAGGTTAGTTTTAGATATTACCAGCAGTTACATGTGACCATACTGTACATGTGAACCAGTGAGAGTCTAGGCTGAATGTTTGTGTCTCTTTGGTCACGTACACACTGCAAAGATTAAATATTGATATTTTAGTCATTTCATACAATGATTAAAATGCGATTCTCACCTTCATTGACCCAAATTGTTATATAAAAATGCCCACCATTTGTTTTTTCCAAATAAAATATTTTAGAGCTTAGCATATTTGAAGTATGCTATTTTGTAATTGTTTTTAAATTCATTTACATGCATTGTCCAGGACCACATACAGGATTTTAAACCTATATGTTACTCACAATTTCTCTATTAAAATATTTTTGAGCTACACACATTTCAGGATATTCATATATACAGTTGAAATCAGAATTATTAGCCTCCCTTTGTTTTGTATTTTTTCTTTTTTAGATATTTTCCAAATGATGTTTAACAGAGCAAAGAAATTTTTCACAGTATGTCTGATAATATTTTTTCTTCTGGAGAAAGTCTTATTTGTTTTATTTCGGCTAGAATAAAAGCAGTTTTAATTTTTTAAAAACATTTTAAGGTCAATATTATTAGCCCCTTTAAGCTATATTTTTTCAATAGTCTACAGAACAAACCATCATTATAGAATAACTTGCCTAATTACCCTAACCTGCCTAGTTAACCTAGTTAAGCCTTTAAAATGTCACTTTAAGCTGTATAGAAGTGTCTTGAAAAATATTTAGTCAAATATTATTTACTATAAATTAGTTATTAGAAATGAGTTATTAAAACCATTATGTTTAGAAATGTGTTGATAACATCTCTCTGTTAAACAGAGTTTGGGGGGGGATAAACAGGAGGGTCAATAAATCAGGGTGGCTAATAATTGTGACTAATTGTGAGATATATATATATATATATATATATATATATATATATATATATATATATATATATATATATATATATATATATATATATATATATATATATATATATATATCCATGACTTTTCCTGGATTAAAAATAATCTTTTACATTTTTTTTCCAATCTTTTACAATTAGGGAAAAATGTTTATCAAGTTGTATTTATTTTATTTTGTCAAACTCTAACATATTTTGTGAAATTTGAAGAAAAAAAAAGTCTGCAAAAGTCCTCAAACTATCTGCAAACATTTATGGATACAATATGCAAACATTTAAAGATGCTGTATGTAAGTTTTTGACTCTTCTAAAGCATTAAAATACCATAATATGTTTGCAGATATTTCAGAAACATGCGAACAAGTGAACATTGCTCGAGTCACATATTCTGCTTTGAAAATGTGCATTACGTGCCAGAACGTCTGTCTTTGTTTCGGTTCTTTTAACCCACCCAATGCCAGGTTAGCCAATTATATTTCAGCACCCCGGGTTGCCATGGTGGAAAACAGCGCATTTTATTAATTTATTCAGAAACGCTCTCAAAGCATGCGCTCGTGACCGAAATGCGATCTGCAGTGGACAGTACCTTCACCGAAATGAGATGCGGATTCAGAGTTCCACATGAGGTAGTTATTAATTAGCAAATAATATAAATATTATGAACGTAAACATTAGTTCAGCAGGTTACATTGTAATCCCGTGTCCTAACAACACACAACATGATGAGATTTGCAGTGATAAGCAATTTGGCTGTTTGCACCAGACAAAACACGACAGAAATTTAAATACAGACATTTAGAAGCACAGAATAGTTCACTTACTCATAAAATGGTAAGGTTTATAATCTAATTAATACGTATTAAACCACTTTAACTTTATTAAATGTAGATGCTGAATCACTGATATGTGTTGGTTTGCATTGTTTCACAGTTCTAAAGTTCAATTTCAAATGGTTTATTTTATTGTCAAGATCTGAGGTGAACTATCTGCTGCTGCTTTCAGTATATATCAATAAATGTCACCAAAGGCGGAGGGTGAACAAACTCCAGGGTAAGGCTAATATATGCGCTGCCCTTTAATGCATTTAAAAAGATTTGCGACCGACCAAGAAGAGGTTTTAACAAAAGCACCGCCTATCAACAAACGTCTATTATATTCAACACGCATTAAAATATTTTATTAAACTAACCCACTGATCTACACAACAGGTCAAAAGTTTTAAAATCGGTCAAAACCGGTCAAAATCGAATTAAAATTATTCTGTTCATAAAGGCGCCATTTATTAAATATTTAAAAAAATAGTTAAATACTTATTAAATAAATATTTATTTATTACTTACTGCATGCAGTTTCAAATGAAATTATTACTCCTTGTTGCTTTTATTACTATTAATAATAATAATAATAATAACAATAATCACAATAATAATAATAATAATAATAATAATAATAATTCATATTAGAGAGGACGCAGCCCTCACTATTATACTGCCCTAGGTTGCCTCTGGATGTGCCGGCCCTGAGAGTACGAAATCATTCACGAGGTCAGTTGAAAACCGAACTTGTAATTCTGCAATAAATATTTAACCTTTAAAATGTAAAACTCCACACGATTGCCTAAACAAGATTACTACACTAAAGGCTAAACTACGTTCCATTGAAACTACTAATTTCATTTAATGCTGAAAACAAGTTAAGCCAGTGTAATATTTTATTATACCTCTCTCGTAATACTCATTTGTCATTTTATTACTTATGTCCTTGACCAGCAAATCAGAATAGTCCGCTGGCCAGCACTTTTGGTTTGGTTTTCAGAGCAGCTGCGAACTCCAGTAATAAACAGCGCTCATCAGTGCAACGTGCAGGGTTGGACAGTTCCATTTTGGTGCAGAGGGGGACTTGAAATTTGATTGACAAACTTAAAAGTTAAAGCTAACTTAAACTTTAAGCTAAAGTGTTGTGTTAATCATCAACATTAAATTACATTCATATTACGCCTTACACCCGTTACATGTTTTCAATGCATTTTTTTTTTCTTTGCTGCTATCTCCGTGGTCTCTGGCCAGGGGTAGGCTAAGCCTTCCCCAGCATTACACACTCTCCGCCTATGAATGTCACGTAAAATGGCATTCAAACTCACATTGTTAGCATTTAACTCTGAATAAAGCACATGAGGTGTACCTGAGCTGATCATTGTTAAAGTTATCTGTTCAGCTGCAAGAAATAGAAGTTTGTAATATATCAATTCGAGGTGTTTGTTAGAAAAAATTTTAATATGGAAAATATTCCTTCTCGCGTGCCGTTGCTTTATTCCAGAACAGGACTAAAGGCAGACTCGCTCCTCAATCTGGCAACCTGTGCTTGAGTTTGTTTTAATCCAGGAATGTAATACCTAGTTCAACCACTAGGTGTCAAACTCACATACTGCACCTTTAATCTTATTATTTTAATGATTATCGTACATTCCAGGAGTAGCGATACACATTTTTTAGAAATATTTTTCCAATTTTGTCTTATCGTGCATAGAAAAAAATTGTATGTTAATTAAAAGAAAGCCCTAAAGATTTCAAGAGTTGATCAAGTTTCAGACCAGCTATCGATTAAACTTATCATATAATAATCTTGAGGCCCCATAGGAGCATGACATTAACTATTTTTGAAGAACAAAGTTGCACTTGCCCTTTGTAGAACACTGTAAAAAATTAATATTTTCTTAAGGTGTAAATAAAACAGATTATCGGAGTGTGTTTTTAAAAATACAATACAAATGTCAGTCTCTGCTTTAAAACTGTATGTTCAGTTTGTTACTTGGCATTTCCTTGTGATCATTTTTTAACAGTTTTCTAGCAGCCTTCATGTGAAATTCTTTTGTTGAATTTCACATCAGATGTTATCTTTGAGCAATGTGTGTACAGCATGAGTGTGTATTCTCCTGCAGTGTGTATGTGGCCTCTGAGAGCGTTTTGAATACTGAAATTAAAGCTCCGGGAGTATTCCTGGAAATGAAGCAGCCTGTGTGTGTGTGTGTGTGTGTGAGTGTGTGTGTCTATGTGTGCGTGTGTGTGTGTGTGTTTGTTTTGAAGACTGTTCAGATTTGATTCTGCCTTGTTGCTGAAGTTCTGTCTTACATTGCCTTTTGAACCCTTGGCTTTTGTGTGTGTGTTTTGTTTGTTTGTTCCCGGCTCATTCCATTGTGCCAATCTACTGTCGGACCCTGTGAAGCACTTCCATTGGATTTCACTCCTTGTGGCCAGAGATTTAACTGGACACGAAAAAGAACGATTTGTTTAAACATTTCAGTGCTGTTATTGTGTATTTATAATTATAGTTCTCCATTTATACCAGTTAAGAGTTGCTGATAGTTTCCAAGAAGATATCAGTTTTGTTTAACTCTGTTAAGACCCAGTGCTCTGAAATAAACCCTGTTAATTACATACATCTTCAGCTGGTTGTAGTGTCTCATCCCTATTCAAGAATTAATTCACAAAAATGTCATGAGGTTTTCCTAAAATTATTGAACAACTGCCTTTCTTCTGGCTTTATACAGAGTTGAGGGGCAAATTATTACCCCTCCTGTGCAATATTTATTCTTTTACAAATATTTCTCAACAGATTAAGGGATTTTTACAGTATTTCATATAATTTTTTTCTTCTGGAGAAAGTCTTATTTGTTTTATTTCGTCTAGAATAAAAGCAGTTTTTAATTTTCTTTAAAAACATTAAGGTCAATATTATCAGCCCCCTTAAGCGTTTTTTTTCTTTATGTACTGTCATCAGGGCCAAGACAAAAGAAATAGTTTATCAGAAATTTGTTATTAAAACTATTATGTTCAGAAAAGTGTTGAAAATTCTTCTCTGATACTGCAGAAAAATTTAAATAAATTTTTTTTAAAGAATTTAGTGTTTCCCACACATAAACTTTACTTGGGCTGGCTGCCCAGGTATATTAAGGGCCGCCCAAGTATATTTAGTGACACATATTTTTACTATTATTAGCATCGCTTTACACTTTTTGTATCTGCTCAATATAACCAAACATCCGCGATCGATTAAGTAGTGGAAAATCTTCTCTGCTTTACCAGTTTCGTTTTGTGCACGCAAGAACTGTCAACACTTCCACAGTGTGTCTCTCATGCTCTGCAGACCCACAGAGACATGCCTTTTAGGAATTTTAAAAAAATCGTCCAGCCCGGGTTTCTAAATCTCCTAAAATGTCCAGCATTCAACTTTTGCTTTCGCTTTCTAAAGCTTGTATGCGTTTTCACATTACTTTTTTATTAAAGACTGCTTTCCGCTTGCTTCACAGGTGACGCACACAGCCACTAGACAGAGAGAAAAAGTAAATAGATTCTTTAATCTAAACGACTCAGAAAAACTTTACTATAAACTGGGAGTGGATTTAACTAAAGGTCTAAACTGGCTGCAAAATATATGTACACCCTTAGTAATAGTTAATCAATGCATTTGCCTTATTTAAATAATTTACAAGTTTTAATCTTGTAATTATGAATTTTGTTTTTTAAATATTGTCTCTAAAATTGTCTATTTTTTTTCCTTTTTCTGTTATTTATTTCTCTATCTATTTTTTTCATAGGCTAATTTATAAACATATATAAAATGCTTTGGCATTCAAGTGTGCTGTCAGTGGGTGCACATGGCTCATAAATAGCATAAAAGTAACAGAACAAGAGGATTTCTTTATTTCAACTTGTCTTTTTTTTACTCACTAAAAAGTATAAAACTGTCATTATAAATAAAAATATTGTTAAAAATGTAATTATAAAATATTTAGCTATATGCAACAAACACACACACATATATATATACATATACATATATATTTATTTATTTTTATATATATATATATATATATATATATATATATATAAATAAATATATAAATATATATATATATATATATATATATATATATATATATATATATATATATATATATATATATATATATATTTATTTATTTATATATTTATTTTTATATATATATATATATATATATATATATATATATATATTTATTTATTTATTTATTTATTTATATTTATATATATATATATATATATATATATATATATATATATATATATATATATATATATATATATATATATATACACACACTCACACACATATACATACAGTTGAATATATATACACATAATAATATATATATTAGGCTTGTGCCGGTATTCGGTAATGCGATAAATCACGGTAATGAATATGCACGATATTGTTATCGCGGGCACTTCAAAATACCGTGAAAAATAATAGATCCGAATTTATATTCTTGGAACGCGCCTTAGCTTATTTTCCATCAACCGCTTGAAGAAACACTGCGTATATGCTGCGCAGAACTGATGCGCACTCTGATGTAAACAATCCCCACATGTAGAAGCCTTGTGTGCGCGCCGCCGCTGCCACCGCACTAAAATCCTCACACGCAGGGGCGTACTTGTCATCTGGCAGACCGGGCACTTTTCCGGTGGGCCGACGTACTTTTTGGGCCGAGCTGATCATCGTCTTATGATTTGATCGGCCCATAAAAGGCTTAGCAGCCTATCGTTTTTTTCTGCGTTATTGATTGACGCTGCTGTGATCTGTGACTCTCTGAAAGTAGATGCTTTTTTTCCCGGACAGACAGACCGGGCCGGTCCATGTGACACTCTGCACCCCATTGGCTCATTTCGGTATTGACATTGGGCTGGCCCAATCACAAACTCCTATTTTGGACTCGTGTGAGCGTGCGTCGTCTGTGTGTATTTGTCAAAATAGTCGAGAGTCAGAGAGAAGAAACGCAAGGGAGGCGCAGAGAAATCGCGGGAAATACACCGGCGTTTCATTTAGCGATTCTGAAAAGTTCTCTGTTCATTCTAGTACACGGCTAAAACGCAAATCACGTGACCACACACTCTCTGCCCAGAGCTGCAGCCACTAGTTCAGCGGGTAAGCATAAACCCCAGGTGAGAGTTTAGTGCATGTCAGACAGTTCATCTGCTGGGTAATCTCATCTCACTATAGTTGTTAAACGTGATATTGAATTAATCTTGTTGTCTCTATCTAACAATTCTTTTGTCTTTTGAATCACTTGTTCTCAGTTAACTGTTTTGGCTGAGTGCAAAGCTAATATATTAATTTATGTAACCACATACACTGATTCTGCACATTGACTGATTGCTTACCTTTATCGTTTAAATTTAATGTACGTTATACTGTTATAATGGCCATTATTGGTTATTAAAACTGATATTCTCCAAAAGAGACAGTGTAAATCAAATATCAAAATGAAACAAATTTGACTTATATTATGTTTTCATTGTTTAGATAGTGAAACAGCAAGCAGGATGAGGTGAAAGATTAAAATGTAACACTGTTCTCTTTGAAGATTTACCCATGCATTAGCAGGCAGTTTTTGTTATGTTTATTATTGAATATAGGCTAAGTGAATAGTGTATTGAATAAGCTAAATTGACTGTAGTGTATGAGTGTGTGTGAATGAGTGTGTATGGGTGATTTCCAATATTGGGTTGTGGCTGGAAAGGCATCTGTTGCATAAAACATGCTGGAATAGTTGGCAGTTCATTCCACGATTGCTGATCGAAGACGGTTTCCCTTTGCACGTTCACTTTGATATAATTGCTCAAGTTTACTTTTATATTGTGTATTGTTTTATTTATATTTATTTGTATTTAAATGTTTGAAGTACTTTTAGTTAATTAAAAAGTTATTAAAGTTACTAAGTTGACGAAACTGAAGTTTTTTGTGTTTTTACCTGTTTCTCTAGTAAAATTACAATATCGTGATAATACCGTATACCGTGATAAAAGCTCAATCAATTAATCGCAGCATGAAAATGTGATACCGGCACATGCCTAATATATATATATATAAACATACAGTTGAAGTCAGTTGAATTATTAGCTCCCCTTTGATTTTTTTCTTCTTTTTAAAATATTTCCTAGATGATGTTTCACAGAGCAAGGACATTTTCACAGTATATCTGATAATATTTTTTCTTCTGGTGAAAGTCTTATTTGTTTTATTTCGGCTAGAATAAAAGACCATTTTAGAATTTAAAAACCATTTTAGGGTTAAAATTATTAGCTTCTTTAAGCAAATTTTTCTTCGATAGTCTACAGAACAAACCATAGAAGTGTCTTGAAAAATATCTAGTCAAATATTATTTACTGTCATCATGGCAAAGATAAAAGAAATCAGTTATTAGAAACGAGTTATTAAAACTATTATGTTTAGAAATGTGTTTAAAAAAATCTTCTCTCCCCTAAAAAGAAATTGGGTAAAGAAATAAATGGGGGGGGGGGGGGTGTTGGGATTAATGATTCAGGGGGCTAATAATTCTGATTTCAACTGTGTATATATAAATATATATATATATATATATATATATATATATATATATATATATATATATATATATATATATATATATATATATATATATATATACACACACACAAATAGGGCTGCACAATATATCATTTCATCATCGATGTCGCAATGTACGTATTTGCAATAGTCACATCTCACACTCAATACACTACAATTATATTAATAAATGTATAAATACAGCGCTACAACATACAAAAGAAATAGAATGTCACTCACCAGATTTAATGATTTGATCAGCTGTAGTTTGTAGTTTTATGCAGAATTTTTCTCCTCTAAGGGCTTATTATATATATATATATACATATATATATATATATATATATATACATACATATATATATATATATACATACATATATATACATATATACATATATACATATACATATATACATATATACATATACATATATACATATATACATATACATATATACATATATACATATACATATATACATATATACATATACATATATACATATATACATATACATATATATATATATACATATACATATATATATATATACATATACATATATATATATATACATATACATATATATATATATACATATACATATATATATATACATATACATATATATACATATATATACATATATATACATATATATATATATACATATACATATATATATATATACATATACATATATATATATATACATATACATATATATATATATATACATATACATATATATATATATATATATACATATATATATATATATATATATACATATATATATATATATATATACATATATATATATATATATACATGTATATATATATATACATGTATATATATATATATATACATATATATATACATGTATATATATATATACACATGTATATATATATATATATATATATATATATATATATACATATATATATATATATATATATATATATATATATATATATATATATATATATATATATATATATATACATATATATATATACAGTATAGTGATCAATCCAGAATTACAAATATGAAACTACACAAATCATCATTGACCCATATTTACATAAAATAGAAAGGAATGTAATAATATAAATCAAGTAAAATATATTTACTAAAATATTTCTATAAGATTGCAGTTACATTAGGTGTATTATTATTCTATTAAAATAAATCATGCAATGTTCTTCCTCACATCAGGTGATGTGGTTCAGCATAAGAAAGCACTGAGGTGAAACTAACAAAGATTCAGTGATGCGAGAGTCTGTCGTGTATGTGAAAGATCATTAAATCACGGCTCTCTGGCGCTCGCTGGACTCTAAAGTACACAATAACGACACCAGAAAGAGATGATATACACACTCTACCTCTGTTTACCTTCCAGCCATCAGATGAATCACCATCTTGCATAACAGCAATCGTAATAATGACTGCGACGAGAGTCTCAGCTGTTATTAGCCAATAGATCTCTCTCTCTGCGATTGAACACGACCCATCCTGAGAGATCTATAGCCCCCCGGAGAGCCAGAGCTCATTTTTCACTCAAGGCATTACTATTGATTGCATTACAATCTGTGGAGAGCAGCGGAAAAAACCCCAGAGACATGCAGGACTGAGGACTCCTGGGAAGGTTTGACATGAACAAACTACTGGATGACACTAGGGTTTCATCTTTAGCAGATTGACACTAAGGAAAGCTCTTCACAAAGAAAGCGTTGTGTACTGTTCAAATGTACAACCCTTTCAGTATGTTGGTGGCTGTTTTTGCCCCATTGACTTCCATTATAACCACATTTTTTGATTGCAAAGCCATGACCGCTTATAATCATGCATTCTTGAATGTTTTTTTAGTTTAGTTTATTTGTTTACAGGGTCAATGCACATTAATAAACATTACTGTAAATGTGCCAGAATGAGCCAAGAATGGCTATTTTTCATCTGTAGACCCCTTACAGAATGTTAAAAAGTCAAACCTAAAATAGAAGCACAGAATAATAACATAAAATACAATTTGATATATAAAATACATTTCTTTAATAAAATTAACAAAATTATTTGAAACAAATTTAAGGTGAGGAGCAAAATAATTCTGCCATAACCAAATTGCTATTTTAAAAACAAATAAATTCCAAAACTAAAAAAAAAAAAGAATAATAGAAATGAAAGAAGACTTATTGATATAAACAAACTAAAACTGCGACTGTGCTGGGGTTCAACATTTTTAAAGTTTTCTGACATAAGCTGAGGTTTTTGTACATCTACAGCAGGATGTACCAATCTCATTCCTGGAGGTCCGTGCCCTACAGGGTTTAGCTCCAACTTGCCTCAACACACCTGCCTGGGTGTTTCAAGTATACCTGGTAAGACCTTGATTAGCTTGTTCATGTGTGTTTAATTAGGGTTGGAGCTAAAATCTGCAGGACACCAGACCTCCCGAAACAAGTTTGGTGATCCCTGATCTACAGTGTCCACTGCTAAAAAACTCTTTCACTGGGGACCGAGATGGCTGGTGTGACGAGAGCAGTGTGTAAAGAGATGGTCAATAGGCCATCTGATCCAGGAGACTGGCCACTGGCATAAAACACTGATTATACAATTATATATTATATAGTAGGATAGAGACAGGAGTTGAACATGATTATGAAAGCGAATAATTAATATTACTTGTATAATTAGTTATTATACGTATCAGCATGATTCACTTAAGAGATAATCTTAAACATTTTAAAATATAAAATAATAATAAGCAAATTATTATATGTATAAACTAATTTGAAAAGGAGAGGGTAAAAATAATTTCATATCTGCTTCTGTAACCAAACAACTTTCTCTTTCAGTCTGAAAAACATCTTCACACTTTCACTATGAAAACACTGATGCACCTTGTGATCTCTGTAGCACTCAACGGAGCAAGCGGAGCTGCAAATCATCCAGTCTGCGTGGTTTGGCTTATTAATAGTTTTTTTTTTTGCGTATAGACATCTGTGACAGTAGTTTTCATTGTGCTGACGGTTTATGTTATATATTAAGGCATCATATTCGTTGTTCTGTTAGTGTAAATAAACGGCTTTTTGCAGTATTTGCACACAGTTTGTGTTTGTTTTGCGCACTTCACCACTGTCATTTAACCTCTTGCACGCCGCTGATGTACAGGTAAAGCAAGCTTGCGCCTATAAACACTATTGTAATTCATTCAACATTTTTAGCGATTTGAATAGTCACATATTTGACTCAATTTTCATCCAGTTCACGGTGAATCATTACTATGATTATGACTTTTAATCTGATGAAGGTAATTCAAAACAAAATCCTTTACACGATAGATTCTTAAGCAGAGTATTGTCTTAATTGTATTAAAATCAGAGTATTTGTGTTCATGTAAATGTACTGAGTGTAAAATCCTGGTGAAAACCATGACAATCACAGACGGTTGTGTTGCTCTAGGCATCATTACTCTGCACGCCTCAGGCTGCGTTTTACTGGCCACAAGGTTTCCTAGTGAGATTACAACAATGATATTGTTTTTCCGTATTTTTAGTTCAGGTAAAAGAAGCCACAACATAAACAGACAGTAAATCACTCAAGACCGCAGAATAAGTCCTTAGAGGGAGAAAAACTCCTGAACAGCTGAATAAATCAATATAAAAGAGGTAAGTGACATCCTCAGTCGACCTCTCTCTTTTGTATGTTGTAGTGCTGTATTTATGTCATAGTAATCTTGTAGTGTTTGTTTTGCTTTGGCTTTTTCAGGGTAAATTATTGTGATCTCCCAATTGCAACAGAGAAATACTGGTAAATCTCTGTAGACTGATGGCATTTCATGCCGTTCAACCTTATAATCTTAAAATGTGAGCAAAAAAAACTGTTTTGTCATCACTTTAGACATTACGCTAGAGAATCGTTCAAACACGAGCTCTAAAGTGACGTTTGTGTATGAGCAACGGTTTCTGCTGTTCTGACAGTCAGCTGCAGATGTGAATGAATGACCGAAGTAGTAGTTCCTCTTATAAAAGGGTTTTTGGGACTCTCCATGTTTGACTTTCTTTTTTATATACATGATTATGCAGTCGAATGTTTGTAAAAACACAGTATCACAGTCGTAGCAGTGCAAAATGGCTGTATATCAGTGCCAATGTACAGCCATATTACACTGCTACTCCTGTGATATTGCGATGGATGGATGGATGGATGGATGGATGGATGGATGGATGGATGGATGGATGGATGGATGGATGGATGGATGGATGGATGGATGGATGGATGGATGGATGGATGGATGGATGGATGGATGGATGGATGGATGGATGGATGGATGGATGGATGGATGGATGGATGGATGGATGGATGGATGGATGGATGGATGGATGGATGGATGGATGGATGTTAATGATTTTTAGACCAATGGATGGATGGATGGATGGATGGATACAATATTTGGATGGATGGACACGATGGATGGATACAATATTTGGATGGATGGACACGATGGATGGATACATTATTTGAATGGATGGATGGATGGATGGATGGATACAATATTTGGGTGGACGGATGGATACAATATTTGGATGGATGATACGATGGATGGTTAGATGGAAGGATGGATGGATGGTCGCTAATGATTTTTAGACCAATGGATGGATGGATGGATGGATGGATGGATACAATATTTGGATGGATGGACACGATGGATGGATACAATATTTGGATGGATGGATGGATGGATGGATATGATGTATGGATGGATGAATACAATATTTGGGTGGATGGACACGATGGATGGATACAATATTTGTATGGATGGATGGATGGATGGATGGATATGATGTATGGACAGATGGATACAATATTTGGATGGATGGATACGATGGATGGTTAGATGGAAGGATGGATGGATGGATACAATATTTGGATGGATGGACACGATGGATGGATGGATATGATGTATGGACAGATGGATACAATATTTGGATGGATGGATACGATGGATGGTTAGATGGAAGGATGGATGGATGGATACAATATTTGGATGGATGGACACGATGGATGGATGGATGGATACAATATTTGGATGGATGGATGGATGGATGGATGGATGGATGGATGGATGGATATGTATGGATGGATGGATACAATATTTGGGTGGACGGATACGATGGATGGTTAGATGGAAGGATGGATGGATGGATGGATACAATATTTGGATTGATGGATTTAAGAATCAATGTATGGATGGATGATGGATTTTAAAATCAATGGATGGATGGATAGATAGATATAATAAGTAGTAAGTAATAATATTTAGAAAAGAAAAATATGACAGGACATACTGTGAAAGATTCCCTTGCTCAGTTAAACACCACTTAAGAAATCATTGAAAAAGATATTTGTCTTCAGGGGTCTTTAAAGTAAAAGAGTTAAACTTCTGAAGTTTGAGTTACCTCAGAGAAACGTCCTGTTAGACATGTTTACACTGAAGTCGAGTTGATGCCTACCACAGGGTTCAAGATCTGGATTGAATCACGTCGCTGAGTGAACGGGATGACTAACAGAACCAGCCAACAATCCTAAAACAAGATAAACACAGCTGAGAACATCAGCACATGTCCCAGCCAAATACCTGAGCTCGAGTGTTTAGTTACAAACAGTCAATGTGTTGGTGCGTGAAGCCCTTGTTCCATCCACATCATGTTCAAAACCAAAGACAAAAAAGAAGAGTTTGTTTTTTTTGTTTTGTTTTCATGTTGTTATATTGCTCACTCTGTGGGCAGCTGCAACAAAGCAAAAGAAACAAAGCATAAATGAGGCCGTCAAATGGAGCACAAGCTTGATGTGCTCACTCACATGGCCACTTCTGCAAACCAATCAATCTGTTCTCTGCAAAACAAAGGAGTTCACAGAGTTCAGTGTGCAATATTATTTTTGTGGTGAATGTTTTATTCTGAGAGAACGTAAAGCCGGTGTATTGACTCCATCACTGGCCTCTGTTTCACTGCTGCTTTGATCTACATTCACACAACCAATATATACTCACCGGCCACTTTAATAGGTACACCTGTCCAACTGCTTGTTAATGCAAATGTCTAATACGCTAATCACATTGCAGCAACTCAATGCATTTAGGCATGTTGACATGGTCAAGACGATCCGCTGCAGATCAAACCGAGTATCAGAATGGGGAAGAAAGGGGATTTAAGTGACTTTGAACATGGCATGGTTGTTTGTGCCAGACAGGCTGGTCCGAGTATTTCACAAACTGCTGATCTACTGGGATTTTCACACACAACCATCTCTAGGGTTTACAAAGAATGGTAATCAGTGTGCCAAAACACAAAAACACTTTTACCATAATAAAACCATGGTTAAATGAATGTCAGCAGATTTGATCTACCTTGTTTTTTTTTTTCTTTGGCAAGTCATAGAAATGTTAGTATTCTGTATCATATCATACTGCAATTCAAATTAAAATCATGCTTAATAGCAAAAGCATACCCAACATACAGCTAATTATACTATTTAAAAACATGCTCATGCCAATGGAACTGGTTGCCAGCAATTTCACATAGAAAGCAATGCGTCAGTAAACAGATGCTTTCGGACATGTATTGAACATCTTGGCAGTGAAAACAGTATGATTTCTGAGACATTCAGAAGCTTGGCAAATCTTAGGGTGTGTTCACACTTGGCAGGTTTGATTTCATTAAAGTGAACTCTGGCGTGATTGCTCAGTTAGTGCGCTTTATTTCATTAACTATGAATTCTGGCAATCTAACATAGGTGCTTATCAAACAAAAAGTCCCAGATCACTTAAAAGATTGAGTTCTGTCCACTTCCAAATTATTTTTTGTGTATTTTGTCAACCAAAATCAGACAGCAATTTGGACCAAATACAAGACATCATATTCCAGTGAGGGGTCAGGACAGAATGCAAAAATCAAGTATGCTTTTCCTTTCACAAAATTACAGTATTAGCATTGTGCTTTTGTTATATACATATTTATGTTTAATCAAGCAAACTAACTACTAAATACTACAGGCTAGGGTTACATATATTGGCATTACATTTCATAAAACCAGTTAAGGCTGTTGAGCAGGTGTCTGTAAACATGACATGCTTTTAGCACACATAAAACAAACCAAAAAAAAACATGGTAATTGTAGCTAAACCATGGTAACTATTTGTATTGTGAAAAGTACATTTTTAAGGCTTTTGTGAATGTCATATACACTCACCGGCCACTTTATTAGGTACACCTCTCCAACTGCTCGTTGACACAAATATCTAATCAGTCAATCACATGGCAGCAACTCAACATTTAGGCAGACATGGTCAATACAGTAGGCAGTTCAAACCGAGCATCAGTATGGGGAAGAAAGGGGATTTAAGTGACTTTGAACGTGACATGGTTGTAGGTGCCAGACGGGCTGGGCTGAGCATTTCAGAAACTGCTGATCTACTGGGATTTTCACGCACAACCATTCCTATGGTTTACAGAGAATGGTGCGAAAAACATAAAATATCCAGTGAGTGACAATTCTGTGGGTGCAAATGCCTTGTTGATGCCAGAGGTTAGAGGGGAATGGCCAGAATGGTTCCAGGTAGAAAGGCAACAGTAACTCAAATAACCACTCGTTACAACCGAGTTATGTAGAAGAGCATCTCTGAATGAACAGCACGTCCAACCTTGAGGCGGATGGGCTACAGCAGCAGACCACACCTGGTGCCACTTCTGTCAGCTAAATGCAGGTTTCAAAATAGTGTGGCTGTTACGGGAGTTTTCCAGGAGAAAGGGTGGCGGTAGATGGGTTTGAAATACAGAAGACTCCCGGGAAAAACAGGGGTATTGGCAGGTATGCTCACACATACACTATGCACTCTGACTACTTCAATATTATTGATAAGCCATGGTGGGTATTCCTTTCTGTCTTGCGCTGAATGTCGACAAATCGCGATCATCGGTCCAATAAGCACAGATTAGCATTGCGCTAAGGAGGGGTTTGGGAACAAATGAATCATGAACCATCTGGGAGTCGCTGGGATAATTAGGTAAAAATAAATGCATATTATAAGATAGGGGTGGGCGGTACACCGGTGTCATAGTCATCACCGGTGTGACATTGCGCCACGACATGGATTTTCTAATACCGTCAATACCGTAATAAATCAATTATGCGCCTTGAATGGCTGCATTTACATCAATAATAGCTAATTCTAAATAATAAGGCATTCAATTTTCTTCAAACGTTCAGTTGTGGTCTGAATACATGTCCTTATACTACAGGGCTCGAAATTGCAACCATTTTGGTCGCATGATGCCCGAAATTTAATCTATGCGCCCTCATAATATATTTGGGAAAATTTGTGTGTCTGAATAAAATGGTTGTAGTGCAACCTGATTTGATTTTCTCTAAAAACTTGCTGAATCGCTCTACCCTGCTGCTGTGAAGGTGGAAAGTCGTGTTATTTGTACGCAAAGTTATGAGATCGGGTTGCGCTGTCAGTCACTCAATGCTTCCCGCTGTCAGATAACAGGGAGCTTTTGTTACCGCAGGAAATGCAAACGGCTGAAGAGTGAAAAGTACACAGGTTTGCAAACCTCACCTAAAGTTATAATAATAATAATGGCGCAGATGACAGCGATCATGACATGAGGTAAATGTTGATCCGCCAGCTGAGATCAATCGAGTTTTTCGGAGAAGGTGCCCGAATCTCGATGCGTTGCATTCACCGCGTGTTCAGCGCAAATGTCCACTAAATATAAAATCTAACACTGTACACATCATCGCCAAAGAAACTCACCTTTACTAAGTTTACACTGAAGCTACGGCTCATAACAAAGAGCGGAATTGCGCTGGTGGTCATCATGAGAATCCTGCTCTGTCTGCTCATAAATTGGTGCGGCTGACTCGCCTGCTTTATTCCACCAACACAGAGAAATGAAGATCAGCTCATAATGAGACTGAGCATTTACAATCACCCAAACCAAAACTTTTAAAGAGTGATAGAAGTGAGACTTTCTTTTGTCCGTTCTTCCTTGAGATGTATATTATTTTGCTATTGAAAGTAATACCATGATATTATACCGTCACCGTTCAAAAGATGAAAAATACCGTGATATTAATTTTAGGTCATATCGCCCACCCCTATTATAAGACAATGGAAGTGTTTTTTGACCTTGCATGCACATCAGCCTTTTGGTGGAGACCCCCAAAACCAAAACATGACCCTTTTTAATGCATAATAGGGGCTCTTTAAGAACATGTAGAATGTTTTTGGGCAGGAAAAATAAAATAGTGCTTGGTGGCATGTTATGTAAAAGCCATCTCTTTTTTTCAGCTGAAAATGAGCATCAGCCAGAGGGCTTCGCTTCGGTATGTTTACCTTCTCTTTTCACATGTCGAGCATTCAGCGCTTCATGTTCGCTTGACTTGCTTCTTAACTAGCCCCTCAGAGTCACTGCGTCCTGTAACGGTTGGTTTTGTTGTGGCACCTCCTGCACTTCAGACGCAGATTGTGTCCCTGCTGGGATCATGACCGGGACATAGACCTTGAGGCTGGACAAAAACAGCCAGAAAATGGCTTGTATGAGCTTCTTACATGGCTAATGGTGGCCTATTTCTCCTGTTAAATCCTCTGTCCTCACATAAAGGCCACTGAGAATAAAACTGCTTCCTCCAGAGAAGAAAGATGAGATAAAGTCAGAAGACTCTGTAAGTGACTGTGTATCACAAACAGCTTGACTTCTTTCAGTCGATGTTTATTCTAGTGCCTTGTTAAAGAAACAGGTCAAGCTAAATGGAAAATACTTCATTGTTTGCTCGCTGGATTTCACGATACACTGTAAAAATATCTGTTAATTAACAGGTTCTGCTTTCAAGATTCACAAGTTTATATCTTTTATTTATGGTTATGAATTGCATTATGGGACTTTCATGTTGAAAATTAAACTCTGTAGTTTAACAAAATGACTTTCATTGGCATTTTAGTAGTTTGAGAATTAGTATAGAGAATTAAGTCCACACTGTAGGGCTGCACAATATTGAAAAATATCTGACATTTTGCTGCGATATATATTGCAAAATAAACATAATTTCTTAAATGATTTGAATAGCTCAATTTGGTAAGATTTCATTAATTTAGAAGTATATTTTATAATAAATTACAAGCATATAAAAATACGAATATGCGGAGATAAAAGTGAAATACTAAAGAATCTAACAGTATTCAGGTACGGAAATTGAACAGTCAAACAAAATAACAAGGTTATCAATGTATAAACAATTTACATATAATAATATTTAATATGTTTTTGTATTAAATGAATAATCTAATCCTGCAATGTGACTATTGCAGATATACACATTGCGATATTGACGCTCAACCAATATATTGCTCTTTCTTTATGAGAAGATCAAAGTAAAAAAGCTAGATAATGTCATATTTTTCAGACAGAAATACACAGTGTAGCAGAATTGAGATGTGTGAAATTAAACTGAAACCGAAAAATAGGGTATGCAAAAGTTTTGTGAGGACTTCAAAACCTGTAGTCACTTAATACTGATTGATTACAACACAAAATTGATTTGAGATAAGCTGTGGTCACACTGCACTTTTCTCCTATAGACTTCCATTCATACACACGCGAATGCATCAGACTGAAAACCCAAGCTCGTGCGACAAGTTTCGCAGTTCGCTGCGTTGGAAAGTTCAAGCTTGGTGAACTCTGACCTGTGAAATCGCATCACATGATTGCGTAAGACCAATCGAAGATCTAAACATGATCTCTCTGGACATAAATTTGAAACATGGACCAATCGCTCGCTTTTTTTAATGTATAATCATCTTGTTTAAACCTGCCCCTTTTCACAGCACTGTACAACAGAATTTCACCAAACAAACTCTAGTGTGACCGTAGCATGACTTGGTGAACCTTAACCATCCCAGCACAGGTGCAACCAAACATAAAAAGGATATTTGAGAGTTGAGTGCTAATTGTGCGTCTCCTTATTGTGAACCTAAAAGTAGCAACATGGGAACCTCAAAAGAACATCCTAATGACCTAAAAAATAGGATAATTCACCAACATGAATTAGAAGAATGCAAAAAGCTTATCACAAAAGGTTAAAGTCTCTATCTCCACAGTCAGAAATAAAGTAAGAAAATGGAAGGCCACAGGAATGGTTCTTGTGAAGGAAAGATGAGCAACACCAAAAAAAAATCTGAAAAGCAAAGGTGTAGAATGGTTAGAATGGTCACAGACAAACCACAGACCACCTCCAAAGAGCTTCAGGAATATCTTGCTGCAAATATTGTCATTGTATATCATTCCACAGCTCAACACACTCTTCACAAAGAACAGCTCAACGGTAGATGATGCCTAAATAGTCTTTTCTGCATTCTGCCAATGAGAAGAGATGTTTGAGGTATGCAAAGGATCATCAAGCCTAATCATTTTAGAAAAATATACTGTGGACAGATGCCACAACCATAGGCACTTTGCATGGCAGAAAACGAACACAGAATTCCAGAACAAAAACATGCTCCATACTGTAAAACATGGTGGAGGGTCCATCATGCTGTGTGGATGTACTGGAAACCTTGTCAGAGTTAAAGGTGGCATGGACTCCATCCAGTATAAGCAGATTCTTAAGAACAATGTTCAGGAATCAGTCAAGAAGCTATAGTTGCAGCAGGGTTGGATATTTCAGAGGGATGATGACCCAAAACATGGTTCCAGATCTACCAAGGAATTCACACTCAGACACGATACAAAGATCTAGAATGGCCATCTCAGTCCCCCGACTTGAACATCATCAAAAATCTATGGATTGATTTAAAAAGGCCGGTTCATGCTTGGCACTTATAAAACCTGCCTGAACTGGAAACATTTTGCAAGGAAAAATGGCCCAAAATGCCTTTAGCAAGAATGCAGGGACTTATCCTTGACTATAAGAAGCATCTACAGCAATGGTCACAAACTCAATTACTGGAGGGTTGCAGCTCTGCATAGTTTAGCTCCAACCACCTCCAACTTACACCTGCTTAATAGTCTCTAGCAGTCTTCAACACCTAAATTAGTTGGATCAGCCTAGTTTGATTAGAGTTGGGGCGAAACTGTGCAGAGCTGCAGCCCTCCAGAAATCAAGTTTGAGACCTATGATTTACAGGCTGTTATTTCAGCAAAAGGTTACTGTACAGAAGATTGATGTCATTATTCTGCTGGGGCGCCCAACTTCTTGCACCTGTCTGTTTTTGTTATAACTTAAATTGCATTGCATCTGTTGATTAAATAAATGTTGTCAAAACTGAAATGTTGCTTTTTTCCCAGGGTATAAAATATATCCCAAGTAAATAGGGTATATGCCGAGCTAGTGTTGTTCCCATACTGATATACTTCCGGTGACCTGTTATTGTGAGTTTTTTTTCCATTTTATATGATTCCTTTTACAGCATCGATGTTGTAATGTAATTAAAATACAATCAGTTAAACAGACTTTGGCATTCATTTAGTTGCTCAAACGTAAAACGAGACAAAAAGCCGTTTACTCGCACGCGCCTGTCAGAATCGGCATATGAATATACTGTGGTAACATAAATGCTCATATTATAAAAACATGGCGGGGGAAAATGTAATTTAATGCGGTGCTTCTTGTACAATCTGAGACCCACTTTATATAAGATATCACTCAGCCAATGGAGATCGCTGATATTTAAAGAAAACAAACCTTAAACGCGCCAATTTTGCAATGGCATACAGTTCACCGGAAGCACTTAACCCAGGTTACTGGCAAATTAAAAGTCCTATTAGCATACTTCGGCATATACCCTATTGCTGGTTTGAAAGGACAGCAGGCTATGGCTTGCAATTATGAAAATTATCAGGGGTGGCCAAACTTCTGCATAAGACTGTATCTAGTCATCTCAACTTACATAATATTGGATAAATGTGACATTGCGATATTTTTTGTTTTTGCTGTGGACCTACACAGTCCTGCGTTTGCAGCAGATAAACAGCCGCAGTAACAGAGAAAAGACATTTTTTATTAATTATCTTCGTAATTAAGCATTTTATGTAATGACTCAGTTTATATTTACTGTTTTCTCTGAACAATGTTTACTTTCAGCAGCACGTAAACTCATTTGCTCTATGTGAACATCACCATAAACGTTACCTAAGCAATGTCAAGGTGACTGTTTTAATCTCCACCCAGAGCAGCAAGCAGCTACAAAGTTACTGCTAGAGTGAATGAGGCATTAGGTTGTCCCTGTCTACTTCCAAATTAATTGTTGCATATTTTGTCAAGGAAATTAAGAGAACAATTTGGACCAAATACAAGACAGGGCTCAGAGGACAGAATGCAAAATAATGTCTGTTTTTTTTGTTTATGTCATAGACACAATGTTGCCCATTTCAGGTCAATATTAGAAACAGATCTCCTTGCAGCAGATCTTTGTTAATGTGTTCGATTAAAGAATCCCTGCAGCCAGTTTGAGTCTTTCACAAATTAAAAACGATCTTAATGAGTTAAAAATCGAGGTAAATTTCACCAAATTTCATTTGAATAGCTCTATTAGCAAAGATTTCATTAATTTAGTTTTTTTATTTCTATGCAGTGCATATGCATAAATTATAATTAATAAGCAAAAATAAGTAAACAAATAATGCTTTATGGTTTTCTGCAGTCGAACAGTCTTCAAGTACAGAAATTGAACAATTAAATGTAAAATAACATGGTCACCATTGTATGAACATAAAAATAATAATAATAATAATATCTTTATCTTTTAATCTTTCATAAATAATCTAATCCTTTTATATGACTATTGCGAATGCACACAATGCGATATTAATGCTCAAACAATCTATTGTTCAGCCCTAGTTTGAAACAACATTTGGTTTCAAATCAAAGAGGGAAACATCCAGAAATAAGCAGGTTATTTGGTTATGTTTGAAGGATATTGCAGCATGTGGACAGCACCCTGATGGCATAGAGATGTGTGTTTTGACATTGAGTTTCTGAATTAAATGTATTGTAAACCCAGCTGTCGACTTTTTTTCCTCTTCATCACGAGGAAGTGTTTATGTAAAAGCGTAGCTCCAAGATTAAAACATCACCTGATACAGCAAATTGACTGTGTGAGTTGAGCCAAACTAAATACGCGGGTCAGCGAGAGTGCATCGAGTTTAAACCTGCGCTTTAGACAATTACGCTCATAAAAGAGCTCAAAAGTTAAACAAATCTGAAAGAGCAACTTCAAGTACTTTATCTGATGCAATAAAATGAGATTAAGTGCATGTTCACATATAAAAAAATTATATATTAGTCCTGGTTTGTTTAGCGCTCACGCTGTCATTTTAAAAGAACTTCAAAGCACACATGAATCAAATCCAGACATTTTTTTTTGTTAGCTCACATTTCTAGTTTTGTGCTGAACAATTCATTTGTGCATGTCATTAAGAATAAAAAAACGTTTGCACTTCTAATCTAAAATTTTAATCTGAAAATGCACTTCTTGTTTGTTTTCAGTTAAATTCTCAAATTATGTCTGTCTGAGGTACTGGGCATAGCTAATAGGGTTGAGCGATGTCGAGCAATTTGGCATCGTAGGATGTCTAATGTGAAACATCGCAATGGACGATTATAAATAATTAATTAATTCAAAACAAATTAATAATTTGTAGCCTACCGTTTCAACTACTTGACCCGCATGGTGTTTGTTTTTCCCATAACCAAATCATAAATAAATAAATTTAAGTTACACACAAATTACCACCTGTCAATCACTTTTTCCGCAGGACGGCAACAAATTTGGTTGGTAAAAAAGGTGCACAAGTTTCTTCACAGTATTTCCTGTTATATTTTCTTCTGGAGAAAGTCAGTTTTTAGTTTGGCTGGAATTAAATATATTAAATACAGAAAATAAATATTTTAAATTGAAGACAGAATTATTAGCCCCCCTTTGAATTTCTCTTTCTTTTTTAAATATTTCCCAAATGAGGTTTAACGGAGTAAGGAAATTTTCACAGTATGTCTGATAATATTTTTTCTTCTGGAGAAAGTCTTATTTGTTTTATTTTGGCTAGAATAAAATCAGTTTTTAATTTTTAAACAAACATTTTAAGGTAAAAATTATTAGCCCCTTTAAGCTATATTTTTTCGATAGTCTACAAACCATCGTTATACAATAACCTGCCTAGTTAACCTAATTAACCTAGTTAAGCCTTTAAATGTCACTTTAAGCTGTATAGAAGTGTCTTGAAAAATATCTAGTCAAATATTATGTACTGTCATCATGGCAAAGATAAAAGAAATTAGTTATTAGAAATGAATTATTAAAACTATTATGTTTAGAAATGTGTTGAAGAAATCTTCTCTCCATTAAACAGAAATTGGGGACAAAAATAAACAGGGGGGCTAATAATTCACTGTATATTGACTTCAACTGTATATTAAAAACTGAATATTATTAGCCCTATTTAAAAATGAATGCGTCGACACATAAGCACTGTCTGAGGTGCTTGCGGCGACCAGAATACAATTCCCAGCTCGAGGTCCTTTGCCAATCCTTCCCTTATCTCTGCTCACCACACTTTTATCTGTAGATCTCCACTGTCCTATCAATAAAGGTGGAAACCCCTAAAGTTAATAAAAAATAAATAAATAAATAAATAAATAACCAAGTAGAACAAACCACTGTTGTAAAATTACTTACCTAGTTAACCTAATCGAATAATATCTTGCAAAATAACTAGTAAAATATTATATAGTCATCATGGCAAAGACTAAATAAATCAGTTATTAGAAATTGGTTATTAAAACTATTATTGTTTAAAAATGTGTTCAAAAAAATCTCTCCATTAATACTGTACATGACTGTATTGCTCTCATTTGACAACTTGTGAGAAACTTATGAAACGTGCACAAAACAACACCACGCAAATTAAGATATGTTGGAATGAGTGGTGTTTCTGAAGCCGAAATCAAACTGTAACAGCCAATACTGTGACTACGACAAGAAAAACTGGGTCTGCTTGAGCAGCCTGTCCTGTTTATAGTAGCATCTTATGGCAACATGCCATGTTTTTGGGTCATTTAGTACATCTTTCCTTGCACTAGAGGGTGTTTGAAGCCTAACAGAGACATTCATATTTACATTAGTCTTGATCATATTGATCATAGGAATCAGAGATTAAAATTCAAAAGCTTTTAAAACCTTTTTAAAGACTCTTTCCATGCATTTTAAGACCTAATAACAACTTTTTAGTTTCAACCAGTAACATTGGCAACAATTTAATTTAAATTATTTACTGATTGCAAGAACTAATACAAAACTAAAATATTATTTATATACTAATTAAAAATACTAATCCAGCAGGTGGGGCAAACTTTGCATACTATACATTGTGCAATCGCAACATTATATAAAATGTAATACCTTGTAAAATAGCATTTAAGACTTTTTTCATACTTATGGGTCTTAAATTACACTGATTTATCAGCTTTTAATACTTTTTAAGACCCCGCGGACACCCTGTAGAATGACAAGGTTCACACATAATCAGATGAACCACACTAAGAGAATCAATCTCTTAAGGAGTTAAACTTACCATTATACTTTATATGACATTAAGTGTGTTCACACTTGGCATGCTTGATTCAATCTCTGAAAAAACAGGTCTCAGTCTGCTTTCAAATTGAACTCTGGTGCTAATATATGAATGCAACACAGGCTATAAACATAACTATAAACATTAAAAAAAATGGGGGGGGGGGTCTTTTAAATTTTATTATTATAATTATTTTTGATTGATTGATCCAGAGCAAATGAACCAAGACAACCAAACTCCAAGTGTGAGCATACTGCATATCTTATAATCCTAATATTCCTAAATGTATTGTTAAAAATATTCAATAATTATCTATATCGAACGAAATGAAACATGATTTTGTGATAATTTTTTTGCAATATCGCCCTGTCCTAATTTAACTGAGGCTATTTTGGCCATTTCCACCCTGGTCTTAGCTGGTCAGGCTGGGAAATGACCAGCTGAAACCAGCTTGACCAGCCTGGTTTAAGCTGGACATAGCTGGTTTTGGCTGGGCTCCAAGCCTTGATAGGCTGGTCAGGTTTGCTTTAGCTGGTCATCTCCCAGCCTGACCAGCTAACATAGATATATACACTAGATATCAATTAACGGCCTTGAGAACGTATCAACAGTGCTGTCACATTTGTACAGTGCTCCCAGGACAAAAGTCATTCAACCGCACTAGTCAAGACTGTGTATGGGTGTAGTAACGGGCAAACAAAGAAAACAAAGCATAAAGGCAGAACATTTCATGGGTAAGACTTCATCTACGTTTTTGTATGTTACGTAATGTATGAACGTATGTAACTTTTGTGCTAAACAAGTATTGATGATGATAGTCACTTACTGCACTGACCATAAGGCAAAGTAGCACCAACTCACACTAAATACTAGGCTTATGCTAGTTTTGTTGAATAAAATTAGCAAACAATGTAAATGAAATTTGACAACAAGATACTGCGGTGCTAGAAACTTGTACTATTGTCAGCTAAGTGAACGAGTCGTTCATAACGGAGATTCAGTCACAAAAGAATTGCTTCCTCCGTTAGAATGAGAAGTGAAAGCAGGAGAGGGGGTGTGCTTCAGGACACGAATTAGATCAAATTTAACAGGGAGGGAGGATAATACATTTCCATGTACACAAACACACGCTCTTTGTCAGCAATACCTGTGCGGTCACTTATCCATCAATATAGAAAAGTGATGTAAAATTATAATCTTCGCAATTTAAAAAAAAAAATTTGCATACTGACCACAGGGAAAACTCCCGATCATAGATATATGTGTATCTCTGGCTGTGAATGGCCACTCCTCCACTGCACCTTGGTCCCATGCTCATTTCAAAGGAGCGCTATCCTGTACTGAAATGGCGGCTCTATTGACACATTCCTTCCAAAAGGCAACAACAGCGGAGGCGACATCTAAAGTAAATATCTATGACCCGCTAAAACCAGCCTGGAAATTGCCAAAACCCCTCTAAAATCAGCTAAAACCATCAGGCTAAGTTTTTTTTTATTACAATAACATATAACTTATTATATTATATAATTATATGCCACTTCAGACCGAATATTCAAAATAGTGCGGTATATAGGGACCGTGTCACTGCTAAAAAATAAACGAAAGTGTGAATACATAAAACCAACTTCATAAAAAAAATATATTTTTTCTCAATGCTATTTTTAGTCAATTTTTGACATTAAATATGGAAAATGGTTCTAGTAATACTCCAGCAGGCGTGTGTAAACGGTGAACCGATAAGCTACAGTTTAACCTAATCGGTTGCTAATGACATCACTTCTAATTGAACTATGGCTTTAGTAAACGCTGAACTTCAAATTACAACACATAACAACATGTTTTTTTTTACTCCAAACTCACCTCAAAACTACAGTCGAGTGTCTGAAGTAAATCCTTAGGTAATATACTCCACAGTCCACTTTTATTAATCACGTTGAATCAATGAAAGCAGTTAAATCCTCTGTTTAATCAGCAAACCGTTTTTCCACAATGGATTTCCCCTGGCCTCTTCGCGTGTATTCGGACATGTTCGTGAGTTTCCACGAGAGCGCCCTCTGGCCTTCAGGAAGAGATTTAATACAACCACATCGCTTCAAATCGCACTGCTTTATTGAGATGTGCATGACAATAGCAGTTTTGCTTAATCTCAATTCACCCAGCTCTAATTCTAAACCTATCATAATAATTTATATGACTCTGTAGTTCAATGAATATTTACATTGTATTTACACAATAAAATGACATCTGTTGTTTCTTCTGGTTTTTGGGTTTGGGGGGGGGAGGTGTGTGTGTGTGTGTGTGTGGGGGGGGGGGGGGGGGGGGGGGGGCTTAATTGTTATATGTTCGATCCATTAAAATTTGTAAAAAATAATGAGTTAACCCTCGCAACCCAGCATTTTTTACAGTGCACACTACCTAACAAAAGTCTTCACTGAACAGAAATAATGTCCAGTATTGAATATAAAGTCATGCTGCAGTGGAAACAGAATGAATATTGTGTATGACTCCCATGAGCTTGGAGGACTGCATCCATACAACTCTGCAATGACTCAAATCACTTATTAATAAAGTCATCTGGAATGGCTAAGAAAGCGTTCTTGCAGGACTCCTGGAGTTCTTCAAGTTTCTTTGGATTCATCTTCAATGCCTCCTCCATCTTACCCTAGACATGCTCAATAATGTTTATTTCTGGTGACTGGGCTGGCCAATCCTGGAGCACCTTGAACAGGGGTGTCCAAACTCAGTCCTGGAGGGTCTGTGTCCGGCTGAGTTTAGGTCCAAATTGCTTCAACGCACCTGCCAGGAAGTTTCTAGTATTTCTAGTAAGAGCTTGATTTAGCTAGGTCAGGTGTGTTTGATTTGGGTTGGAGCTAAACTCTCCAGGACACTGGCCCTCCAGGGCCGAGTTTGGACACCCCTGACTTTGACCTTATTTGCTTTAGTAACTTTGATGTGGAGGCTGAAGTTTTAGAAGGAGCGCTATCCTGCTGAAGAATTTGCCCTCTCCTGTGGTTTGTAATGTAATGGGCAGCACAAATGTCTTGATAGCTCAGGCTGTTGATGTTGCCATCCACTCTGCAGATCTCTCGCACACCCCCTGACCATAATATGCTGTCAAAAATGTCAATATGATGAACACAGTATTTCTGATTAAATTCTCCTGAATTATATCTAGTGCATTGAATTGAATTGTAAAAAATTAAGAAAACAAACCCTCTCCTGCTAAAATTCACAAATAATTAATGAATCGGTAAGTAACGTTCATTCAGTCTTTTTCCTTCAGCTATAGTCTCTATTTCAGAGGTCACCACAGTGGAATGAACCACCAACTATTCTAGTATTTCCAGATTAATCTTCTAAAAAGTTTTTCTATCAACATTACATGACAGTTTTGAACAAAGATAAGGACTAACATTTACACCACAATTCCTGAATGTTCTGAAAATGTTCCCTGTTAGCTAGGGTTAATTGTTTATTCCAAAAAAAATGCAGTCATTTCCTTCGGCTTAGTCTCTATTACAGAGGTCACCACAGTGGACTGAACCGCTAACTATTCCAGCATATGTTTTACACAGTGGATTCCCTTCCAGCCGCAATCAAGTACTAGGAAACACTCATACTCACACTCATTCACACACACACACAAACAACAACCAGTTTAGTTTATTCAATTCCCCTATGGCGCATGTGTTTGGACTGTCGGGGAACCCGGAGGAAACCCACGCCAACACAGGGAGAACATGCAGACTTTACACAGAAATGCCAGCTGACCCAGTCGGCACTCAAACCAGCAAACTTCTTGCTGAGAGGCAACAGTGCTAACCACTGAGCCACTGTGCCACCGAGTAACATTAAATGAAACGTAAAATTTTGAACTAGAAAAAAACAACAACAAACAGTTCATCATAAATCTTTAATGTTAATAGCTGACCCAGCTAATAATTTTTGGTTATTAAAACATTCCCAAATCATTCCCATTAATTTATAAACTTTATTTTTTTAATGTTCGTAAAATGTTCAAATCATGCAATTTTGTAGATGTTTACATTACTAACATTATAGATTGGTTCAAATACCGTTACTCAAAACCTTTTCGTCTCATATTATACAGTATTAACTTAATTTTAGGGGGCACGCTCAGTGGTTAGCACTGTCGCATCACAGCAAGAAGGTCGCTTGGTTTGAGTCCCGGCTGGACCAGTTGGCATTTCTGTGTGAAGTCTGCATGTTCTCCCCGTGTTGGTGTGGGTTTCCTCCTGGTGCTCCGGTTTCCCCCACAGTCCAAACACATGCGCTATAGGTGAATTGGATTAACTAAATTAACCATAGTGTGCGAGTGTGTGTGTGTGTGTGTGTGTGTGTGTGCGCGGGTTGCGGCTGAAAGGACATCCGCTGCGTAAAACATATGCTGGAATAGTTGGCGGTTCATTCTGCTGTGGCACCTCTGAAATAGAGACTAAGTCAAAACTGAAGCACCTAGAGGAAACCCACACCAACACGGGGAGAACATGCAAACTCCACACAGAAATGCCAACTGGCCCAGCTGGGACTCGAACCAGTGACATTCTTGCTGTAAGTCAACAGAGCTAACCACTGAGCCCATTTAAGAGTTTAATGATTGTGTTTTACCCTCTGAATTTTAAATTATGAAGGAACAACCTAAAGCAATTTCTTCTGACCTCTCGATGACGAACAGACAATAAAAAGGTTTCATCTCTCTGCTCGTTTAATTACTCCCAACATTTTCCTTTCTCCCAAAGGTCGGCTGTTTCTTAAGGTCACACATTTACAAAGTCACAAGACCTCAACAAATCCACCACGTTTCTCATTCACAAACACACTGACGGCTTGTTCTGGTCAACCAACAGTGTGTCTCTTTTATTTAGTCTCTTTAGTCTGAGTGCACAAGTTTGTGCCGCTCGCCGGTAATGAGGTGTTCTTCAGGCTGTAAAACTGAAACAACAATAGAAACGTTTGACCCCACAGGACCCCGCTGTTTTGTACATTTACAGCGCAGGACTACATAATTACTCATTTAATTTGCCTCTCAAGATGCTCGGCTTTTGTGCATGATGAATGCTAAATCACGCTCGAGGGGTTTTGTGTTTGAATGGCTTTGCAACTCAATGAAGTTGGAGAAAAAGTCTGTGTGATTTGAGCCATGTGATGAATCACACACTTCTATCTTTCTATCAGAATAAGTGTTGATCACTGCTGTAAATATTTAATTGGCGGTGTTTATTAAGGCTGACGTCACTATAGCCGTGGCCTTTTTAAGACATACTTGCATTCAAATGTTACACTACAACACTCTACAGTATAACTACAAATACTGATTTAACCTGATACAGCGATGGATGAAGTACACAAATCAGGTACTTGAGTAAAATGCAGATACCATAATAACATGTTACTCCAGTAGAAGTATAAAGTTCTCATTTTTAATGTTAATCAATTTAATTCGTGTTTATTTCTCTAGTGCTTTTGCAATGTAGATTGTGTCAAAGCAGCTTAACATAGAAGTTCTAGTCAATTTAAACTGTGTCAGTCCAGTTTTCAGAGTTGAAGTTCTGTTTAGCTCAGTTCAGTGTGGTTTAATTTTCACTGCTGAAAGTCCAAACACTGAAGAGCTGCTCCATCGATGCGTCATTTGACATCATTATTGTACATTAAAATAACATTGTTTTCAGATGCTGGCTAGACATTGATGTGATCCAAGTCCTATGAAGAGATGGTGCCAACCATAGAGGACTTCTAGAGTCACTAATGTTGGATTTTAGTCACTATGACCAAATTAAAGTTGTGTGGACGTTACCACTGAGATATCTATCAGATATTGGATTTTGGTTGCCATACCTTATGAATAAATGTCAGTATTTGATGTCAATATGTCATTGGTTTAAGATGTTGGCTCGGCGTTGGATTTTGGTCAGAAACCTAAAATCCAGCAAATATCAATGTCATTTGACGTCATTATTGTACATTAAAATAACATTGTTTTCAGATGCTGGCTAGACATTGATGTGATCCAATGGTGCCAACCATAGAGGACTTCTAGAGGTCTCCATAACCCTGGACCAGGCGGTATTCTGAGCAGATGCTGTGGTGGTCATGGAGGAGTGAAGAACATGAGACTAATTCCTGAAAGACCCAGTGACAGATGAGTGTCAGCATTGATCTTGTAGGCCAGCCTGTACTTGCACTGGTGACCTACTCACTCCGGCAGCTTCTCCACGATGGACGTCCAGCGTTCTCCAGCCCCCGGCGCTTAGACTGCAGCTCTGCAGAAGTTTGGCCAGAGGAGAAATGGTCATGCGCAACTGAGCCTGATTTCTCTTGAGGCTTTTTTCCTTCACTTTGGTCAATTGGTGAAGTTTGTTCCTCGCCACTGTCGCCACTGGCTTGCTTGGTTTGGGACTTGTGGTGCTGCACATCGATGGATTTGCTCTTCAGTGTTTGGACTTTCAGCAGGGAAAATTAAACCACTCTGAACTGAGCTAAACTGAACTTCAACTCTGAAAACTGCACTGAGTCTAGAACTTCTATGTTAAGCTGCTTTGACACAATCTACATTGTAAGAGCTCTATAGCAGGGGTCACCAAACTTGTTCCTGGAGGGTCGGTGTCCTGCAGATTTTAGCTCCAACCCTAATCAAACACACTTGAACAAGCTAATCAAGGTCTTACTAGTTAAGCTATGGTCACACTGGGCTTTGTGTGTGCGAAATTCTATCGTGCGGCGCTGTGAAAAGGGGCGGGATTAAACATGATCATTAGACATTAAAAAAAGCGAGTGATTGCTCCATGCTTTAAATTTCTGTCCAGAGAGGTCCTGTTTTTATCCTCGATTGGTCTCATGCAGTCAAGTGATGCGATTTCGCAGGTCAGAGTTCACCAAGCTTGAACTTTGCACCGCAGCAACTTGCGAAACTTGACGCATGACCTTGCGTTTCCGGTCTGACACATTCACATGCGTATGAATGGAAGTCTATGGAAAGAAAAGCCCAGTGTGACCGCAGCTTTATACTTGAAAAATCCAGGTAGGTGTGTTGAGGCAAGTTGGAGCTAAACCCTGCAGGGACACCGGCCCTCCAGGACCGAGATTGGTGACCCCTGCTCTATAGGAATAAAGATGAACTGAATTGAATAGACTTTTGGTCACCTGACATCACAACCCAAATCTAACCTAATATTAACACTTATGACATTGTGTGCCTGCTGGGTTGTTTTACCTTAACGTTAGGTAAAATATCGACAAACCCAACTGTTGGATTCAATTCATCTTATTTATATACTGTAGCTCTTTGTACAATATAGATAGTGTCAAAGCAGCTTAACATAGTTAAAACAACCCAGCACACATTTAAAGTAGAATATTGTGTTAGTCAGCCTGCAGTCTCATGAACAACACAATGCTCATAATCTTTCCAATTAGTTACAGCTTTTCTTAATATTTCTGGGAGGTTTTTAATAGTCCCCAGTGGTTCTCTTCGCCACAAATTCTAGACAATAAAAACCTCGCCATTAGTTAGATTAGCCGATTTGTTTCGGATCATCTGGTAATGACTCATGGAAAAACTGCAGTATTAAATCTTTCCTGCTGGAATTCATGATTCCCCTTAAATTAAAGTTGTTTTATTTTTTGTTGTCAGATTGGAAGAGGAAAATGGTGTCAGGTGCATTGTTGGTTTAGCCAAAACTACCAATAAAAACAAATCAAATATTGTATAAAATTTAAAAACAACAAAATAAATTTTAAATAAAAATATTTAAACATTTAAATTCAAGTCATGTTTATTTCTCTAGCGCTTTTACAATGTAGATTGTGTTAAAACAGCTTAACATAGAAGTTGTAAAGTAAATCGAAATTGAAACCGTGTCAGTGCAGTTTTCAGAGTTGCAGTTCTGTGTAGTTCAGTTCAGTGTGGTTTAATTTTCACTGCTGAAAGTTCAAACACTGAAGAGCAAATCCATCGATGTTCAGCTCCACAAGGCCCAAACCAAGCAAGCCAGTGGCGAGGAACATTCATTGAATTGACAAAGTGAAGTTAAAAACCTTGAGAGAAACCAGGCTCAGTTGGCCAGGACCATTTCTCCTCTGGCCAAATTTCTTGTGCAGAGCTGCAGTCTAGAGAACGCTGGACGTCCATCGTGGAGAAGCAGCAGATGTGAGTAGGTCACCGGCAGGTGTTCAGGCTGGCCCATGGGATCAATGCTGAGACTGGGGTCACTGGGGTCTTTCGGGAATCAATCTCATGCTCTCCACTCTTCATGATCAGGATACGGCCTGGTCCCTGATTTTGGAGAGCTCGGGATAAGAAAAAACAGACTAACATAAGCATAGATCGTAGGTCTCAAACTCCTGGAGGGCCGCAGCTCTGCACAGTTTTGTTCCAACCCTAATCAAACACACTTGATCCAACTAATCAAGGTGTTCAGGACTACCAGAGACTAATAAGCAGGTGTGAGTTGGAGGTGGTTGGAGCTAAACTATGCAGAGCTGTGGCCTCCAGAAATTGAGTTTGAGAGCACTGGCGTAGATGCTGTACATTTAAAAATAAAAATATTCTAAATTCCATAAAAATAAATGGAAGCTAATTAATTAAATTACAAAAGCAAAAAAAAAATTAAATAATTAAAAATAAAAGTCAATTTTAAAAAAAATGTTAATTTATTGTCATGTTAAAAATATAGTCAATTTTATCATAATAAAATAAACTTGCATATTGAGCCTTTAAAACTCTTCCAAGCATGATGAATGGTGCAAAGTGAAACAAGCTACCAATACCATTTTAGCACTATCACCATCACATGATCTATTATCGTAATTCAGTATGTGAGATGCAAATGTTGTTTTTATTAATAGCTTAAAATTGTTTTCTTAATGTTGTGAGTTGCCGTTTTGTTATGTATAGTTTAAATCAACTTTTATTTTAGCTCTTTAATTTGTTTTAAATTAAGCCAAACAAAAATTAGTAATTGTCCCCTTGAGTGGCTCAAATAAAATAATTTCAAGGTTAGTTATACATACACCCCCCCCCCCACCACACACACACACACACACACACACACTACACCAGGGGCGCCACTAGGGGGGGAAGTTAGGACGATTCAAAGAGTCCACGCCATTTTGGGGCCCCCAGAGATATTATTAGGGGCCCAAAAATAGTATCCCCCCCCACCAATTTTGACTGCAATAGCAACCCCTGCCCCAGTCTTCACTTTCGTTCACAACAACAAACCTAACCCCATCCACCCCCGTCCCCCTGTTCTTCACTTTCGCCTGCGAAAGGTTGTCATAGGACCTGTGCCAGCTAGCGGCACCCCTGCAGTACACTCTTATTATTATTATTTTTATTATTATTATTATTATTCATTCATTTTCTTTTTGGCTTAGTCCCTTTAATTAATTTGGGGTCGCCACATCGGAATGAACCGCCAACTTATCCACCATATAGGTTTTAAACAGCGGCATACACCCATACACTCTCATTCACACTTACACTATGGACAATTTACCTTGGCCAATTCACTTATAGCGCATGTTTTTGGACAGTGGGGGAAACCAAAGCACCCGGAGGAAACCCACGCCAGCATGGGGAGAACATGCACACTCCACACAAAAATACTAACTGAAAACCAGCGACCTTCTTGCTGTGAGGCGACAGTGCTAACCACTGAGCCACCATGCCACCTTATTATTATTATTATTATTATTATTATTATTATTATTATTATTATATTATAGTATTTTATATATACTATTACTAATATATACATATGCTTGTTTGTTTAAATATCATGTAAGTAATGAAAATATTTTAAATTTTATGTCTTGTTTTTAGTTTGTATTAAGTCAAATCCCCCTGAGTTTGCATGTTTTGCCCATGTTGGCGTGGGTTTCCTCCTGGTGCTCCGGTTTCCCCCACAGTCCAAACACATGTGCTATAGGTGAATAGGATAAACTAAATTGGCTGTAGTGTATGAGCGTGTGTGAATGAGTGTGTATGGGTGTTTCCCAGTACTGGGTTGCAGCTGGAAGGGCATTCGCTGTGTAAAACATGTGCTGGATAAGTTGGCGGTTCATTCCGCTGAGGTGACCTCTGATGAATAAAGGGACTAAGCTGAAGGAAATTAAATGAAGGAGTAATCCCCCTGAAACGTACTGTGATATTACTGTATATAAATAGTATTAAAGCCACAATGTCTCAGATCTTTTCAGCTTTAATAACATATGACTTATTGTTTGAGGACAGGAAGTAATATACACTTTTATTTGCTTCAGTTAAACCAAATAAAAAGAAAACTATTTCCTTGACAACTGGCTGAGGAAAACAGTATTATTTTTATACATTTAATGTTCTTTTGAGTTATTGTCATCACTTTATAGTTTTAGTTCTAATTAAGTAACCCCGAACACAGTAATATAATTGCATTAAAATAATATGATGAAAAGTAAGACCTTTAAATAAATAATCTAGTTATTATAGCATATTTTCTAAGTGCCATTTATTCCCACAATTTAAAAGTTAAAGCTAATGCATCTCTTCATCTTTATACAGTATGTTAAAAATAGTCATTCAAAGGTGACCGGGTGATTTATTTTCCCTGTGCATTTTGCAAGTTTGCATCTGGAACTATAATATACGCTATGGCTAAAGTGCTCAGATCATCAGTAATGGGGTTGTACTAGATTACCCCAGCACTGGGTTATTCTCATGCTGTGTCCCCAAAAATATTTTACATCACCAGCAAATACAGTACGTAGGCAAGCTGAGATGCAGCCTTGGGTTCTGTTTAAAGGATGGAAACCAGATTGCTTCTCTCTGAATATGGCTCAATATATTCCACATGCTGCCTACTAGTAGTAGTTTTTTTAAAATAGTAATGTTGATGGGCATTAAAATTTGTGCAAGTTGAATATGATCTTGTTCCAAATTAATAGAATTATTTTTATATCAAGCCAATTTTAAGCAAACATGTCTTCATTTTAAGAAGTCTGATAATAAAAATAGTCAAAATAGTAAAAAATAAAGAAATATTGACAATAAAATTGTCAAAATGCTAAAAGGAAAAAATAAAGGGGCAATGCAAAGTGATATATATGAGCAAGATCACACGAGTAGCAGTGCGATGTGGTTGTATATCGGCACTGGTGGGAGGTGTGAGTTGGCTGGAGGCTGCAGGCCGAGTGCCTTAGTGTCCCACCAGTGACAATATACAGCCAAATTGCACTGCTACTCGTGTGATATTGCATTTATACAACAGTTAATCAGCACAATTGTGTGTATAAAAATGAAAATCAAAACACGAAGAGTCTCTCAAATCATTTTGTACAAGGAATTACTTCCGTCATCCATTCACATCTGCAGCTGACGTCAGAACAGCAGAAACCGTTGCTAACATCACTTTAGAG
>NC_079450.1:7282324-7294824 GCF_903798145.1 Danio aesculapii | reverse complement strand
CTCTTCATTGGCTTCCTATTAGTTTTAGAGTACATTTTAAGATTTTGCTAATTACAAATAGAGCTCTGCATGATCAGACCCCCCTTTATATTCAAGATCTTTTACATGGTCACTCCTGTGGTCGATCAAAGACCTTTTAGCCATTCCCAAAACACTTCTTGAGACTTGAGGTGACTTCCGTGTTGTGGCCCCAAGGCTCTGGAACTCTCTCCCTCTAGCACTGAGAACTTAGGGTTTTTTTTAAAGGCACATCTTTTTGGTCAAGCTTTTAATTAACAGTATGATGAGCTGGTTTTACATGGGTGTTTCTGTATTTGGATTTTTAATATGTTTTCTTTTATTAATATGTTTTATTTGACCTGTTTTCTTTAATTGTAAAGCAGTATGTGACAATGTCTGTGAAAGGCGCTATATAAATGAACCTTTACGTACTTACTGTGCACATGCTGCTCAAGTTCACTCATCTCTCCTGATCTTCTGCTGCCCTCTGCTGGTTCCTGACAGCAATGCAGATCTGAAAGAGACAAAATACTCTAAAATCAATAGACATGAATCTAAAAAGCTTTCAGATGGTTCTTAGCAGCTCTAACAGGTTGGACAAGCAATTACACGCCTCGGCATTTAATAAGAGCAAATGCAGAATTATGTGAATAAATCTGAATAGAGGAACAGAATATATCAGAATATTTACACAATAAATGGACCGTTAAGATGGTTTGACTTGATATTTGCATTGCAAATAAGAAGCAATGCATAAATGTTGTAATCGCTATGTGTTCTTTGCAAAAACTAATATTTATAAATGAAATCGTAGCCTGTTCAGCGTGATTGCTTAATTATGCAGATAAAATAAAGGTTATTTTAGAATAAAGTCTTGCATGAAATTGGCCTACACAAACTTTTGGTTGTTTAGCTTTTAGAAGCATGTATTTTATAGGCAGACAGCCATTAGCCACACCTTTATAAACTATTGTCTCTAGTTTTATTTTATTATTCTTTACATGTTTTGTCATTTTTATTTTATTAAAAACATATACATATGTCATTTTTTGTATAATCAGGCAAAGTTGTTGAAAATTGCTAAATAAAATTCATGTCTAAACACATCAAATCTAAAATAAGAGTCTAAAATAAGAGTCTAAATATTCAAAATGTCTGCACTGTGAAAAAAACTCTTCCATATAATTAATGACCATGAAATATATATAGGGGAGAGCGGGGACGGAGGTAACGTGGGATGAAAAATATCAAATCGATTTTCTGGAAGCCCTGACAACATTTGCTTTCCATATTATAACAGCACATTCAGCATGCAACCCTTGATGGAGCTGCCAAATATCAGCTGATTTCGGGACAATGTCCCGTGGTTAGCTCAGAATTTCAGTTTTTAAGTGCAGAAAGTAAATTTTTGTAGCAGTTCTTTTTCTTTATTATAAGTTGTGTTTCTCTTTTCATGCATCACAGTAATGATCAATCTACAATGTCTGAGTTATTCAGTTTAAAAGTAAATCAGGTTTAAATGGCATGCGTTCCTGTTTGGATGAAAGTGACACTGTTATTTATGCCCCACTGCTATAGTCATACCTTATTTTTCACTTTCATATTAGAGTTTTCAGTGTTTTGACTCTTATGTTTTCTACAATTATTGCATATTGCCAAAAATAATAAAAAAAAAATAGAAAATTGTAACATTTTGCCTTGTTGGATTGCTTTTGAAACATTTGATGGAGCTGAAATTTAAAATGAAAATGCCTTTGTATATTTTTTGCAAAAATAAAAGATAAAATATGTTTGAGTTAACGTTACAGTTAAGTAACAATGTGCAACTTATTTAAATCTATGTTATTCTGGAGTTGTTCTACATTGACACAAAATAACACCTGATTTTGATTGACCACTGTTGTGAGTTAGTAACCACAGCAAAAATATTGTTTTGCTAAAAACATTATCTTTTAAAATTAGCTTTTAAAGAAAAATGTTACTTTTGTCCCCACTCTCCCCTACACTAACTGAATATGTATATATACATACACACTGTAAAAAAATCCATTATGTTTACCCCAGCTGGCGGAAAAAAACAAAATAACAGCTGTTAAATTATAGACATTTACCGGAAATTTAAATGTAAGAAAACGTCTGTTATTGAACACCAGCTATTTTACGGTAAATGTCTGTAATTTAACATCCGTTATTTTACGGTAAATTTCTGTTATTTAACGCCCGTTATTTTACGGTAAATTTCTGTTATTTAACGCCCGTTATTTTACGATAAATTTCTGTAATTTAACGGCCGTTATTTTACGGTAAATGTCTGTAATTTAACGTCCGTTATTTTACGGTAAATGTCTGTAATTTAACGTCCATTATTTTACGGTAAATTTCTGTTATTTAACACCCGTTATTTTACGGTAAATGTCTAATTTAACATTCGCTATTTTACGGTACATGTCTGTAATTTAACGGCCGTTATTTTACGGTAAATGTCTGTAATTTAACGTCCGTTATTTTACGGTAAATGTCTGTAATTTAACGTCCATTATTTTACGGTAAATTTCTGTTATTTAACACCCGTTATTTTACGGTAAATGTCTAATTTAACATTCGCTATTTTACGGTAAATTTCTGTAATTTAACGGCCGTTATTTTACGGTAAATTTCAGTAATTTAATGGCCATTATTTTACAGTAAATGTCTTTAATTTAACGTCTGTTATTTTACGGTAAATGTCTGTAATTTTACTTCTGTTATTTTACAGTAAATGTCTGTGATTTTTTGATAGTCTACAGAACAAACCATCATTCTACAATAACTTACCTAATTACCCTAACCTGCCTAGTTAACCTAATTAAGCCTTTAATTGTCACTTTAAGCTGTATAGAGGTGTCTTGTAAAAATATCTAGTAAAATATTGTCATCTGTCAATACTGTCATCATGGCAAAGATAAAATAAATCAGTTATTAGAAATGAGTTATTAAAACTATTATGTTTAGAAATGTGTTGAAAAAATTCTTCAACTATGTGTGGATATATATATATATATATATATATATATATATATATATATATATATATATATATATATATATATATATATATATGGCTCAGTAGTTCAAAGCAAGAAGGTCTTTTGTTCAAGTCCCGGCCAGTTGGCATTTCTGTGTGGAGTTTGCATGGTCTCGTGTCCGCGTGGGTTTCCTCCGGGTGCTCTGGTTTACCCCACTGTCCAAATACATGCACTATAGGTGAATTGAATAAACTAAACTGGCCATAGTGTATGTGTGTGAATGAGAGTGTATGGGTGTTTTCCAGTACTGGGTTGTAGCTGGAGGGGCATCCGCAGTATCAAACATTTGCTGGATAAGTTGGCAGTTCATTCCGCTGTGGCAACCCCTGATGAATAAAGGGACCAAGCCTAAGGAACATGAATGTATAGTGCTCTTACAGCTACACTAAATGTCTGCTTACTTAAATTATGTTGTGGCATGAAATTACCAGCATTCTTCATGTTGTACCTAACTGTTCACCAATTACAAGCAGATAATAATAACAAGGTGTACCGTAAATGAACAGTTATCATTGAACGGCTGCAGCTTAATTGACATATGTTGTGTGTGCTGCTATAGGCGTCTGTCTGCAGGCAGATGTTCTGCTCTGCTCTTCAAGTGTTTCCACTTTTGTGTGTAGCTGGGTCAGTTGGCATTTCTGTGTGGAGTTTGCATGTTCTCCCCATGTTGACGTGGGTTTCCTCCAGGTGCTCCGGTTTCCCCCACAGTCCAAAGACATGTGCTATATGTCAATTAGGTAAACTAAATTGGCCACAGTGTATGAGTGTGTATGGATGTTTCCCAGTACTGGGTTGCAGCTGGAAGGACATCTGCTGCGTAAAACATAAGAATAGTTGGTGGTTCATTCGGCAGTGGCGACCCCTGATGAAAAGGAAAATGAATGATTGAATAAAACAAACACAAACTTGACTTTCTTGTGAACTTGAGATACAGAATATTGACTTGTGTTCCACTAGAGGGCAGGTGAAGCTCAGGAAAGCGTGTGTGTGTTTTGACGGGTGTGTGTGCGCGCATCTGACGGCCGTTCGAGTGTTTGTGTGTACTGTAATTATGGCTCGGGTCCCTCGAGGGCCAGCAGAGGGAGTCTGAGAGTACTCTGACACCTGTCTGTGCTTATTGTCAAATCATTCGCATCCTGGACCTGCGTTTACTAGCACCCTAAAAATGCCACGTCTGCAAAAAGCCAACACCATCCCTCATAGAGTAACCTTTCCCATAATTCCCCCAGGCTCTGTGCGTGTGTGTGTGCTCGACCAAGCGTTTAACAGCCTGTGGCGTCTCTAGAGGACAAACATCTTGCTTTAAATTGTGACCTTTCACCTTTGTTTTTTGGTTTTGAGTGTCACTTTTGGTTTTAGATGAGCTGCCATTTTGTAAAGTATATGCGAGGGCTGTGCAATGTAATGATATGGACAAACTCAAAGTTTATTGTTTAATTTATGCTCTATCGCACACTGTTTTCAGTACTTTTTCATATATGAGCACAATATTACGCTACATGCCATAACAGGGATGCAGATAGAAACATTAAAAACACATATGAAAGTCATGAAAAATCTTGAAGTAGCCTACAATGTTTAGATTTTGCATTTTATTTCTAGCATTTATGTTGGGCCTTTAAAAAGTGTTTTATATTTTATTCATATTTATTTGATATTATTTTACATTTTTAATCAAACATTTGCTCTGAATAAAGTTCTGAATAAAGTAAAAAGGCCTGCATTTCTGAGTAGGCTATGCTTTAAAAGAAGAAATAATTTAACAGAAAAGAAACCATTCACAAGTCATTTATATAGTCATCATATATATATACACATATATACACACACACACACACACTCACACACACACACACACACACACACACATGAATGAATAAATGTTTTTTTTTTTCTCTTTTTTTTAAACTTTTCCCAAATTATGTTTAACAGAGCAAGAAAATTTGCACAGTATGTCTGATAATATTTTTTCTTCTGGAGAAAGTCTTTTGTTTTATTTTGGCTAGAATGAAACGAGTTTTTAATTTTTTAAGAACCACTTTAAGGTCAACATTATTAGCCACTTTAAGCTATATATTTTTTGATAGTCTACAGAACAAACCATCGTTAAAGAATAACTTTCCTATTTACCCTAACCTGCCTAGTTAACCTGTTTAACCTAGTTAAGCCTTTAAATGTCACTTTAAGCTGAATACTAGTACCTTGAAAAATATCTAGTCAGATATTATTTACTGTCATCATGACAAAGATAAAATAATCAGTTATTAGAAATTTACTAGAGTTATTAAAACGATTACGTTTAGAAATGTGTTGAAAAAAAATCTCACTGTTAAACAGATATTGGGGGAAAAAATAAACAGGGGGGCTAATAATTCAGGGGGACTTCAACTGTATATAAATAAAATAAAATTTTGTTCAGAATAAAATTAGTTGGAAATGAGATAGATGAATGGTTAGTAACTAAAAATGAATGATTGGTGTTAAAACAACATGGATTAATTAAGTTAGCTTATTAGTTATTACAAATATAAAAGTGTATTGAAATTTACATGGACATCAATAATCCGATTAAGACAATACTCTAATTAAGAGTCAACCATGTAAACAGCGATTTTTGATGACCTTAATTCAACTAAATTCATAATGGAATTAAACATAAATCGTGTTAAGACGTGGAGTATGCCGATTTTAGTGGCATTATTGAAGTGCAGTACATGTGAACACTGCAATCAAACTATTACCGTTGTGTAGGATTTTCACCACATTTTGCGACAGGATAGTTTATACATGGCTGTTTGATTCGCTGCACCTACTGAGTCAGTAAAAGACCACAGTCACTTGCTTTGTGAAATGCGGAGGGTTTTTTGTCTCATATGGTGTATGGTATCAAATTCCATTAAAACAACACTCTTCCAGCAGTTCATACTCGCATCCAATATCTTGTTTGTCAAGGGGGCATGCATGAAATGATCCTGATTAAAAGTGAAAGTGCCGAACTGCAGTTAAAGTAAAAAAAATCAAAAATGTAACACCCGAAATCACATGAAACTCCAGAGGAAACGTGGATAGCATGATGACGCAGTAACGTTTATCAAATTATGTGCTATGACATATAAAACGAGATCATGAACGCAACATTCAAAAAGCAACTTAATCATATTTTTGTGATTCAGACTAAGGCAAATATATCAATTACTGATGTCTGTGTAAATGTAGTCAATGAAGTTGGCCCAAATATGTATATGTTGTCCCATAGGGCGTCATGGTGGTGCAGTGGGTAGCATGATCGCTTCACAGCAAGAAGTTTGCTGGTTCGAACCCTGGCTGGGTCAGTTGGCATTTGTGTGTGGAGTTGGTGTGGGTTTCCTCCGGGTGCTCTTGTTTCCCCCAGTCCAAAGATATGAGCTATAGATGAATTGAGTAAACTAAATTAGCCGTAGTGTATGAGTGTGAATGCAAGTGTGTATAAGCATTTCCCAGTGTTGGGTTGTGGCTGGAAGGGCATACGCTGCGTAAAACATTCATTCATTTTCTTTTCGACTTAGTCCCTTTATTTATCAGGGGTAGCCACAGCATTGAACCAATTCTGCTGTGGCGACCCCTGATAAATAAAGGGACTGAGCCGAAAACAAAATTAATGAATGAATAGATATAGTGGGTGACATTTCAAAATGACCATTACCACCTCATGGATCATTGGACCCCCTTTTGGACCTGACTCCTGGCATCAACAAGGCATTTGCCCCCACAGAACTGCCGCTCACTGGATAGTTTTTCTTTTTCAGACCATTCTCTGTAAACCCTAGACATTGTTGTGCGTGAAAATCCCAGTAGATCAGCAGTTTCTGAAATACTCGGCCCAGCCCGTCTGGCACCAACAACTATGCCACGTTCAAAGCCACTTAAATAACCTTTCTTCCCCATTCTGATGCTCGGTTTGAACTGCAGCAGATCGTCTTGACCATGTCTACATACCTAAATGCATTGAGTTGCTGCCATGTGATTGGCTGATAAGAAATTTGTGTTAACAAGCAGTTGGACAGGTGTACCTAATAAAGTGGCCAGTGAGTGTATACATATACTGTTATTTATATATATATATATTATTATACATTTATTATTATATTTATTATTAATTGATTACATTTACAGAAATGGTAGTTACTATATTGTAATATAGTTTTTAGTGTATTTTTTTTTGTCATATCGGTCATATCAACGTATCTTTTTCAATCCTTATGAACAAAAATGTAGAGCAGGTCTAAATGACAGCAGATCTGATTGTTTTGCTTTCCCATCGTTTAGCTGCTGATGCAACTGCTCGGCTGTTTACTCCTGATATAAAAAAACAGCCTACCAAGTACATTAAAATGGAAGGCAGCATCGAGGTGACTTTAGCGGCTAATTAAAAACAGATGTGTCCATTTAATATTCTTAATACTTGGAGGGAGAGAGACAATCACTGCAGAAATATCTATTTGCCTCATTAAATTGAGAAGCTTGATCATGATGAGGGATGAAATAATGAATGAAGACAGGCATGTTTACCAGGTTGTTTAAATAGAGTTTGCCAGAAGAGACGACGAGAACAAAACCTGCTGGCTGTGGGAGCGATTTTGCCTCGGCGGAGCGACGCGCTGACGCTTATTATGACTGACGCGAGCAAAACCGAGCATGGTGGCGCAAACAGAAAGGACAGGTTTAGATAAATCATACGGCTGTCAACGCACAGTCAAAACGCCTACTGCTTATTTTACCCACAGTGACCATTAATAGACACGGAGGTGTGCGGCAACAGACTCATTCTGCCTTGCAACATTTACACCACAAAAACAGTCACGTTGCATCAATATCTGGGGCGCCATGTTAAAACATTCAAATGGACTGATGATGTATGACGACACAATGTGGCAATTGTAAAAGGGCTGATTTTATCTACAAGATTATCTACTGACCACTTTCTTCCATCCATACATCCATCCATCCATCCATCCATCCATTCATTCATCCATATAGCTAAATAAATTTCGGTATTAGCGTCTATCCATCCATCCATCCATCTTAGCGGCTATCCATCCATTCATCCATCCATCTAAATTTAAATATTAGCGGCTCCATCCATCCATCTATCATTAGAGGCTATCTATCTATCTATCTATCTATCTATCTATCTATCTATCTATCTATCTATCTATCTATCTATCTATCTATCTCAATATTAGCGGCGCCATCCATCCATCCATCTAAGAGGCTATCCATCCATTCATGCATCCATCCATCCATCCATCCATCCATCTAAATTTCAAAATTAGCGGCTCCCTCCATCCATCTATCATTAGAGGCCATCTATCTATCTATCTATCTATCTATCTATCTATCTATCTATCTATCTATCTATCTATCTATCTATCTATCTATCATTAGAGGTCATCTATTTATCCATTCATCTCTCTATCTATATTTCATCATTAGAGGCCATCCATCTATCTATCCATTAGAGGCCATCTATCCATCCATCCATCTCTCGATCTATCTGAATTTCACCATTAGCGGCCATCCATCCATCTGTCAATTTGTCCATCTGTCTGTCCGTCCGTCCGTCCGTCCATCCATCCATCCATCCATCCAACTAAATTTCCATATTAGCGGCCATCCACCCATTCATTCATCTATCCATCCATCCATCCATCCATATTTCAGTATTAGCGGCCGGCCAACCATCCATTCATCTATCTATGCATCTTATTTTGTCTGTCCAGCAAAACAATGTTCTACCTTGGCCATTGACAAACGTCTTTAGTTTCACTCGTCTTGTCTTTATCGTCTTTTACATGACACCTTTGTCTCAGTTTGACAAAGGCCTGAGCGTGAAATTTCAGAATTAATGAGACTAATCGCTAATCTATTATGAGGGATAATTAGTCCGGTGGATAATAGTGACACATATTCATTTTCATGACTTCCCAGGTGGTCTCTCTCTCTCTCTCTCTCTCTCTCTCTCTCTCTCTCTCTCTTTCAAACACAAAAGAGCGCAGGACTGTTGTGTTTGGTGACTAAATGAGTGTCTTGCCGATGCTGAAATGACGTCCTGTCACATCTGATTTGACAAATTAAATCGCAATAGGGCTATTTAAGCCACTTTGACAAAAACTATTCAACTCTGAGGACTAAACGGGTCATTTTACATTTCAAACTCACTCCTGGTGTCAGAATGAGCAATATTGTCACCATTATTGTGATAAAAGCATCACTATCACTCACAAAGCATTGCTTCCACATTCATTTGTCCTGTTGTCAGTCAGTAATCGTTTCCTGAACACAACGTGTTACAGAGCAGAATCATGTGCAAATGTGGTTTTGAATAACTGAAGTGATCTGAAATAAAAAAAACCTTGATGTCTGTTATAGGCTACTAGTTCCTATAACAACTATAAATCCATAAACAATTCTAAGTTTTAGTTGCATTAGGAAATGGAAGCCCCTTACAGCAAAAGGAACTGATACTAACATTAAACCAGTAACCACACATAATAAAATACTCTCACCAGGCATATATAAAGGTACACCTTAATAGTACTGGGTTGAACCTCCTTTTGCTTTAGAACTGCTTTAATCCTTCATGGCATAGATTCAACAAGGTACTGGAAATATTCCTCAGAGATTTTTCTCCATATTGACATGATAGCATCACGCAGTTGCTGCAGATTTATCGGCTACACATCCATGATGCGAATCTCCCATTCCACCACATCCCAAAGGTGCTCTATTGGATTGAGCTCTGGTGACTCTGGAGGCCATTTGAGTACTGTAAACTAATTGTCATGTTCAAGAAACCAGTTTGAGATGATTCGCACTTTATGACATGGTGTGTTATCCTGCTGGAGGTAGCCATCAGATGATGAGTACACTGTGGTCATAAAGGAATGGACATGGTCAGCAACAATACTCAGGTAGGCTGTGGCGTTGACACGATGCTCAATTGGTACTAATGGGCCCAAAGTGTGTCAGGAAAATATCCCCTCACACTATTACACCACCACCACCAGCCTGAACCGTTGATACAGGGCAGGATGGATCCATGCTTTCATGTTGTTGATGCCAAATTCTGACCCTACCATTCGAATGTCGCAGCAGAAATCGAGACTCATCAGACCAGGCAACGTTTTTCCAATCTTCTATTGTCCAATTTTGTTCAGCCTGTGTGAATTGTAGCCTCAGTTTCCTGTTCTTAGCTGACAGAAGTGCCACCCGGTGTGGTCTTCTGCTGCTGTAGCCCATCCGCCTAAAGGTTGGACGTGTTGTGCATTCAGAGATGCTCTTCAGCAGACCTCGGTTGTAATGAGTGGTTATTTGAGTTACTGTTGCCTTTCTATCAGCTGGAACCAGTCTGGCCATTCTCTTCTGACATCAACAAGGCATTTGCACCCACCGAACTGCCGCTCTAGAGATGGTTGTACATTAAAATCCCAGTAGATCAGCAGTTTCAAAGTCACTTAAATCCCCTTTCTTCCCCATTCTGATGCTCGGTTTGAACTGCAGCGGATCGTCTTGACCATGTCTAGATGCCTAAATGCATTGACTTGCTGCCATGTGATTGGGTGATTAGAACTTTGTTAACGAGCAGTTGGACGGGTGTACCTAATAAAGTGGCCGGTGAGTGTATCTGACTGAATGTTTCCCCCACAAGTCCAAAGGCATGCCCTATAGGCGAATAGGGTGAGCTAAATTATCCAGAGTATATGTGTGTGAATGAAAGTGTATAGGTGTTTCCCAGTGATCGGTTGCAGCTGGAAGAGCATCTGCAGCTTAAAACATATGCTGGATAAGTTGGCAGTTCATTCCACTGTGGTGACCCCTGATTAATAAAGGGATTAAGCCGAAAAGAATCTATCTATCTATCTATCCATCCATCCATCCATCTATCATTTCAATAAATGTAAAACACTGATTACAATAATACTAACAATGCACTCCTGTTTCTTTCTCCTCAATGGAAACAAACCCGAAAGCTGGAGTAGTTTCTCCCAGAGGAGAGATTCAAGCTCTCACTCGGAGGAAGGTGTTCGTCCCTGGAGCCGAATCCTCCAGCACACGACTCCCTCGACGGGACGGCTTCATTAGCGAACCGGCGACGGGGGAGTTATTACCAGCAGCACCGACCCTCTGCTAATACACAGCCTTCACGCCAGGTGGGCCAGCCTATTAATATCAGTGTTAATATTCAGCAGCTAGATGAGCTGATGTCCACAGAGAGAAAGAGAGCAAGAGAGTGTGTGTTTGTGTGTGTGTGTGAGAGAGACAATATCACAGAGCGGGGCCACGGGGTCCAGGACTGCAGCGCCCCGGGCTGTAATTAGTAGCCGGTGACAACATGGCTCACAAGAGAGAGATTTTCAGCTAGGTAAACAGGGACATCAGCACTTGAGACACAACAATAATTATCAATCATGAAAACAATCATCACTGCATTTTCTTTTTTTCTATTACGGTGGAAACTTGAGTGACCAGAGGAGCTGAGTCAACATTAATGTGAACAATGCTCCCCTAAAATTATTTACTTTTCTATTATGGAGGATAATAGAGATGATATTGATTTGTTTCATCTAGACATATGCCAATAGTCTCCAAATAGGCAATAGAATTCAAAATACACTGAATTCATTTATTCATTCCCTTTCAGCTTAGTCCCTTATTTATCAGGGGTTGCCACAGGGGAATGAACCGCCAACTATTCCCGCATATGCTTTACACAACGGATGCCCTTCCAGCTGCAATCCAGTACTAGGAAAAATTTATATGCTCTCGCATTCACACATACACTATGGCCAATTTTGCTTTACCTAACCCACCTATAGCGCAACACGGGGAGAACAATGAACATGGGGAAAACATGCAAACGCCAAATAGCCCAGCCGGGACTCGAACCAGCAATTTTCTTGCTTTGACATAACAGTGCTAACCACTGAGCCTCCCTACTCTAAACATATAAAAACAATAAAGCAATACAGTAAGTATTTTGGGGTTATTATACTTGATAAAGTAATCTTTTTTTACAGCTTAGGTCAATATCTGGAGAATAACGTATAGCGTGATGAAAGCTTTAGCCATTATTCACAGAAACATTCGAATTCAATACTTCATGAGCAGGTAATGTAGAGTTTGGGCTAATTTTTAACTTGAATAAATATGCATGAGGCGACACAGTGGCTCAGCAAGAAGGTTGCTGGTTCGATTCCCAGCTGGGCCAGTTGGCATTTCTGTGTGAAGTTTGCATGTTCTCCCAGTGTTGGCGTGGGTGTCCTCCGGGTGCTCTGGTTTCCCCCACAGTCCAAACACATGCGCTATAGTGAATTTAATAAACTAAACTGGCCGTAGTGTGTGAATGTGAGAGTGTATGGGTGTTTCCCAGTTCTGGGATGCAGCTGGAAGGGCATC